>NW_026287848.1:292500-295301 GCF_023373465.1 Oncorhynchus keta | reverse complement strand
GTCTGTTAGTACCAGTCTGATGGTCAGCAGGGAGGTGTGTTAAGACCAGTCTAATGGTCAGGGAGGTGTGTTAGGACCAGTCTGATGGTCAGCAGGGGAGGTGTGTCAGGACTAGTCTAATGGTCAGGGAGGTGTGTTAGGACCAGTCTGATGGTCAGGAGGTGTGTCAGGACCAGTCTAATGGTCAGGGAGGTGTGTTAGGACCAGTCTGATGGTCAGCAGAGAGGTGTGTCAGGACCAGTCTGTTCCCTCTGTGTCTGGAAGTAGCAGGAGTAGATCAAACCAGCCAGTTAGTAGATCAAAACAGCCAGTTAGCTGGTAGTAGATCAAACCAGCCAGTTAGCTGGTAGTAGATAAAACCAGCCAGTTAGCTGGTAGTAGATAAAACCAGCCAGTTAGTAGATCAAACCAGCCAGTTAGCTGGTAGTAGATAAAACCAGCCAGTTAGCTGGTAGTAGATAAAACCAGCCAGTTAGCTGGTAGTAGATAAAACCAGCCAGTTAGCTGGTAGTAGATAAAACCAGCCAGTTAGCTGGTAGTAGATAAAACCAGCCAGTTAGCTGGTAGTAGATAAAACCAGCCAGTTAGCAGGTAGTAGATAAAACCAGCCAGTTAGCTGGTAGTAGATAAAACCAGCCAGTTAGCTGGTAGTAGATAAAACCAGCCAGTTAGCAGGTAGTAGATAAAACCAGCCAGTTAGCTGGTAGTAGATAAAACCAGCCAGTTAGCTGGTAGTAGATAAAACCAGCCAGTTAGCTGGTAGTAGATCAAACCAGCCAGTTAGCTGGTAGTAGATAAAACCAGCCAGTTAGCAGGTAGTAGATAAAACCAGCCAGTTAGCTGGTAGTAGATAAAACCAGCCAGTTAGCAGGTAGTAGATAAACCAGCCAGTTAGCTGGTAGTAGATCAAACCAGCCAGTTAGCTGGTAGTAGATAAACCAGCCAGTTAGCTGGTAGTAGATAAAACCAGCCAGTTAGTAGATCAAACCAGCCAGTTAGCTGGTAGTAGATAAAACCAGCCAGTTAGCTGGTAGTAGATAAAACCAGCCAGTTAGCTGGTAGTAGATAAAACCAGCCAGTTAGCTGGTAGTAGATAAAACCAGCCAGTTAGCTGGTAGTAGATAAAACCAGCCAGTTAGCTGGTAGTAGATAAAACCAGCCAGTTAGCAGGTAGTAGATAAAACCAGCCAGTTAGCTGGTAGTAGATAAAACCAGCCAGTTAGCTGGTAGTAGATAAAACCAGCCAGTTGGCTGGTAGTAGATAAAACCAGCCAGTTAGCTGGTAGTAGATAAAACCAGCCAGTTAGCTGGTAGTAGATCAAACCAGCCAGTTAGCTGGTAGTAGATAAAAAACCAGCCAGTTAGCAGGTAGTAGATAAAACCAGCCAGTTAGCTGGTAGTAGATAAAACCAGCCAGTTAGCTGGTAGTAGATAAAACCAGCCAGTTAGCTGGTAGTAGATAAAACCAGCCAGTTAGCTGGTAGTAGATAAAACCAGCCAGTTAGCTGGTAGTAGATAAAACCAGCCAGTTAGCTGGTAGTAGATAAAACCAGCCAGTTAGCTGGTAGTAGATAAAACCAGCCAGTTAGTAGATCAAACCAGCCAGTTAGCTGGTAGTAGATAAAACCAGCCAGTTAGCTGGTAGTAGATAAAACCAGCCAGTTAGCTGGTAGTAGATAAAACCAGCCAGTTAGCTGGTAGTAGATAAAACCAGCCAGTTAGCTGGTAGTAGATAAAACCAGCCAGTTAGTAGATCAAACCAGCCAGTTAGCTGGTAGTAGATAAAACCAGCCAGTTAGCTGGTAGTAGATAAACCAGCCAGTTAGTAGATCAAACCAGCCAGTTAGCTGGTAGTAGATAAAACCAGCCAGTTAGTAGATCAAACCAGCCAGTTAGCTGGTAGTAGATAAAACCAGCCAGTTAGCTGGTAGTAGATAAAACCAGCCAGTTAGCTGGTAGTAGATAAAACCAGCCAGTTAGTAGATCAAACCAGCCAGTTAGCTGGTAGTAGATAAAACCAGCCAGTTAGCTGGTAGTAGATAAAACCAGCCAGTTAGTAGATCAAACCAGCCAGTTAGCTGGTAGTAGATAAAACCAGCCAGTTAGCTGGTAGTAGATAAAACCAGCCAGTTAGCTGGTAGTAGATAAAACCAGCCAGTTAGCTGGTAGTAGATAAAACCAGCCAGTTAGTAGATAAAACCAGCCAGTTGGCTGGTAGTAGATAAAACCAGCCAGTTAGCTGGTAGTAGATAAAACCAGCCAGTTAGCTGGTAGTAGATAAAACCAGCCAGTTAGCTGGTAGTAGATAAAACCAGCCAGTTAGCTGGTAGTAGATCAAACCAGCCAGTTAGTTAAACTGCCAGTTAGTAGATAAAACCAGCCAGTTAGCTGGTAGTAGATAAAACCAGCCAGTTAGTAGATCAAACCAGCCAGTTAGCTGGTAGTAGATAAAACCAGCCAGTTAGCTGGTAGTAGATAAAACCAGCCAGTTAGCTGGTAGTAGATAAAACCAGCCAGTTAGCTGGTAGTAGATCAAACCAGCCAGTTAGCTGGTAGTAGATAAAACCAGCCAGTTAGCTGGTAGTAGATAAAACCAGCCAGTTAGCTGGTAGTAGATAAAACCAGCCAGTTAGCTGGTAGTAGATAAAACCAGCCAGTTAGCTGGTAGTAGATAAAACCAGCCAGTTAGCTGGTAGTAGATAAAACCAGCCAGTTAGCTGGTAGTAGATAAAACCAGCCAGTTAGCTGGTAGATCAAACCAGCCAGTTAGCTGGTAGTAGATAAAACCAGCCAGTTAGCTG
>NW_026287848.1:280000-282500 GCF_023373465.1 Oncorhynchus keta | reverse complement strand
GAGAGAGGAGGAGAGAGGAGGAGAGAGGGAGAGAGGGAGTTTCAGGGGGAAGAGAGGGAGGAGAGAGGAAGAGAGGGAGGAGAGAGGGGAGGAGAGAAGGAGAGGGAGGAGAGAGGGGAGGAGAGGGGAGGAGAGAGGGAGGAGAGAGGGAGGAGAGAGGGAAGAGAGAGGGAAGAGAGGGAGGAGAGAGGGAAAAGAGGGAGGAGAGAGGGAAGAGGGGGAGGAGAGAGGAGGAGAGAGGGAGGAGAGAGGGAAGAGAGGGAGGAGAGAGAGGAGAGAGGGAAGAGAGGGAGGAGAGAGGGTAGAGGGGAGAGAGAGGGGAGAGGAAGGAGGAGAAGAGAGAGAGACAGAGAGAGAGGAGACCAAAGCAACCATTTATCCAGGACATGTGACTGACAGATAATAATAATGATCGTTGACTAGATGAGAAGTGATGATCGACATGATGCTGATGGTGACTGGTGTGAACTGGACGATCCACAGCTACAGTGGAGTTTCAGGGGAATCTCTCTAAACGAATGAATCCCCCTCCTACCTGTAGAGAGGTGTGTTTCAGGGGAATCTCTCTAAACGAATGAATCCCCCTCCTACCTGTAGAGAGGTGTGTTTCAGGGGAATCTCTCTAAACGAATGAATCCCCCTCCTACCTGTAGAGAGGTGTGTTTCAGGGGAATCTCTCTGAACGAATGAATCCCCCTCCTACCTGTAGAGAGGTGTGTTTCAGGGGAATCTCTCTAAACGAATGAATCCCCCTCCTACCTGTAGAGGTGTGTTTCAGGGGAATCTCTCTAAACGAATGAATCCCCCTCCTACCTGTAGAGAGGTGTGTTTCAGGGGAATCTCTCTAAACGAATGAATCCCCCTCCTACCTGTAGAGGTGTGTTTCAGGGGAATCTCTCTAAACGAATGAATCCCCCTCCTACCTGTAGAGGTGTGTTTCAGGGGAATCTCTCTAAACGAATGAATCCCCCTCCTACCTGTAGAGAGGTGTGTTTCAGGGGAATCTCTCTAAACGAATGAATCCCCCTCCTACCTGTAGAGGTGTGTTTCAGGGGAATCTCTCTAAACGAATGAATCCCCCTCCTACCTGTAGAGGTGTGTTTCAGGGGAATCTCTCTAAACGAATGAATCCCCTCCTACCTGTAGAGGTGTGTTTCAGGGAATCTCTCTGAACGAATGAATCCCCCCTCCTACCTGTAGAGGTGTGTTTCAGGGGAATCTCTCTAAACGAATGAATCCCCTCCTACCTGTAGAGAGAGGTGTGTTTCAGGGAATCTCTCTAAACGAATGAATCCCCTCCTACCTGTAGAGGTGTGTTTCAGGGGAATCTCTCTAAACGAATGAATCCCCCTCCTACCTGTAGAGGTGTGTTTCAGGGAATCTCTCTAAACGAATGAATCCCCCTCCTACCTGTAGAGAGTGTGTTTCAGGGAATCTCTCTAAACGAATGAATCCCCCTCCTACCTGTAGAGAGTGTGTTTCAGGGGAATCTCTCTGAACGAATGAATCCCCTCCTACCTGTAGAGGTGTGTTTCAGGGAATCTCTCTAAACGAATGAATCCCCTCCTACCTGTAGAGGTGTGTTTCAGGGGAATCTCTCTAAACGAATGAATCCCCCTCCTACCTGTAGAGGTGTGTTTCAGGGAATCTCTCTGAACGAATGAATCCCCTCCCACCTGTAGAGAGGTGTGTTTCAGGGGAATCTCTAAACGAATGAATCCCCTCCTACCTGTAGAGGTGTGTTTCAGGGGAATCTCTCTAAACGAATGAATCCCCCTCCTACCTGTAGAGAGGTGTGTTTCAGGGGAATCTCTCTGAACGAATGAATCCCCCTCCTACCTGTAGAGAGGTGTGTTTCAGGGGAATCTCTCTAAACGAATGAATCCCCTCCTACCTGTAGAGAGGTGTGTTTCAGGGAATCTCTCTAAACGAATGAATCCCCTCCTACCTGTAGAGAGGTGTGTTTCAGGGAATCTCTCTAAACGAATGAATCCCCCTCCTACCTGTAGAGGTGTGTTTCAGGGGAATCTCTCTAAACGAATGAATCCCCCTCCTACCTGTAGAGGTGTGTTTCAGGGGAATCTCTCTGAACGAATGAATCCCCCTCCTACCTGTAGAGAGGTGTGTTTCAGGGGAATCTCTCTAAACGAATGAATCCCCCTCCTACCTGTAGAGAGGTGTGTTTCAGGGGAATCTCTCTAAACGAATGAATCCCCCTCCTACCTGTAGAGGTGTGTTTCAGGGGAATCTCTCTGAACGAATGAATCCCCCTCCTACCTGTAGAGGTGTGTTTCAGGGGAATCTCTCTAAACGAATGAATCCCCCTCCTACCTGTAGAGGTGTGTTTCAGGGGAATCTCTCTAAACGAATGAATCCCCCTCCTACCTGTAGAGGTGTGTTTCAGGGGAATCTCTCTAAACGAATGAATCCCCCTCCTACCTGTAGAGGTGTGTTTCAGGGGAATCTCTCTAAACGAATGAATCCCCCTCCTACCTGTAGA
>NW_026287848.1:272500-275000 GCF_023373465.1 Oncorhynchus keta | reverse complement strand
GTCAGACACACACAGACAGGTCAGAGACACACACAGGTCAGAGACAGGTCAGAGACACACAGGTCAGAGACACACAGGTCAGAGACAGGTCAGAGACACACAGGTCAGAGACACACAGGTCAGAGACAGAGACACACAGGTCAGAGACACACAGGTCAGAGACACACAGGTCAGAGACAGACACACACAGGTCAGAGACACACAGGTCAGAGACAGACACACATAGGTCAGAGACACACAGGTCAGAGACACACAGGTCAGAGACACACACAGGTCAGAGACACACAGGTCAGAGACACACACAGGTCAGAGACACACACAGGTCAGAGACACACACAGGTCAGAGACACACACAGGTCAGAGACACACAGGTCAGAGACACACACAGGTCAGAGACACACACAGGTCAGAGACACACAGGTCAGAGACACACACAGGTCAGAGACACACAGGTCAGAGACACACACAGGTCAGAGACACACAGGTCACACACACACACAGGTCAGAGACACACAGGTCAGACACACACACACAGGTCAGAGACACACAGGTCAGAGACACACACAGGTAGGTCAGAGACACACAGGTCAGACACACACAGGTCACACAGAGACACACACAGGTCAGAGACACACACAGGTCAGAGACACACAGGTCAGAGACACACACACAGGTCAGATACACACAGGTCAGAGACACACAGGTCAGACACACAGGTCAGAGACACACAGGTCAGAGAGGTCAGAGACACACAGGTCAGGTCAGGTCAGACACAGACACACACAGGTCAGAGACACACACAGGTCAGAGACACACACAGGTCAGAGACACACAGGTCAGAGACACACAGGTCAGAGACACACACAGGTCAGAGACACACAGGTCAGGTCAGACACACAGGTCAGAGACACCTCTCAGACTCGGTACCATTCTTCTGTCCAGTCAGCAGGAAGGAGGCAGAGAGGAGTCGTACACAGTGAACCAGAGGCTCCGCCCCTTGGTCTGTATAGTGGCCAATCGGACCCTTTATCCTCGATGGCTGGGGGATGAAACAACAATTAACCAATCACAACCAGTCAAAATAAGACAGACAACAACATTAGCCAATCAGAAAAGACAAATGTGAAATCTAAACAAGCCTAAATATCTCATAATGAGTGATGGGGTTTTAAATTAGTGGGGGTTTTATCTGACCTCATTGGCAGACTATATAAGATATTATAAATTAGTGGGCGTTTTATCTAACGTCATAAGATATTATAAATTAGTGGGGGTTTTATCTAACGTCATTAGATATTATAAATTAGTGGGGGTTTTATCTAACGTCATTAGATATTATAAATTAGTGGGGGTTTTATCTAACGTCATAAGATATTATAAATTAGTGGGGGTTTTATCTAACGTCATTAGATATTATAAATTAGTGGGGGTTTTATCTAACGTCATAAGATATTATAAATTAGTGGGGTTTTTATCTAACGTCATTAAGATATTATAAATTAGTGGGGTTTTATCTAACGTCATTAGATATTATAAATTAGTGGGGTTTTATCTAACGTCATTAGATATTATAAATTAGTGGGGGTTTTATCTAACGTCATTAGATATTATAAATTAGTGGGGGTTTTATCTAACGTCATTAGATATTATAAATTAGTGGGGGTTTTATCTAACGTCATTAGATATTATAAATTAGTGGGGGTTTTATCTAACGTCATTAGATATTATAAATTAGTGGGGGTTTTATCTAACGTCATTAGATATTATAAATTAGTGGGGGTTTTATCTAACGTCATTAGATATTATAAATTAGTGGGGGTTTTATCTAACGTCATAAGATATTATAAATTAGTGTGTGTGTGTGTTATCTCTCCGTGTGTAAATTAGTGTGTGTTTATCTCTCCGTGATATTATAAATTAGTGTCTCTCCGTGTGTGTATTATAAATTAGTGTGTGTCTCTCCATGTATTATAAATTAGTGTGTGTGTCTCTCCGTGTGTGTGTGTGTGTCTCTCTCCGTGTGTGTGTGTCTCTCCGTGTGTGTGTGTGTGTCTCTCCGTGTGTGTGTGTGTGTCTCTCCGTGTGTGTGTATAAATCTCTCCGTGTGTGTGTGTTTCTCTCCGTGTGTGTGTGTGTGTCTCTCCGTGTGTGTGTATGTGTCTCTCCGTGTGTGTGTGTGTGTCTCTCCGTGTGTGTGTGTGTGTCTCTCTCCGTGTGTGTGTGTCTCTCTCCGTGTGTGTGTGTGTCTCTCCGTGTGTGTGTGTGTGTCTCTCCGTGTGTGTGTGTGTGTGTGTGTGTGTGTGTCTCTCCGTGTGTGTGTGTGTGTGTGTGTGTGTGTGTGTGTGTGTGTGTGTGTGTGTGTGTGTGTGTGTGTCTCTCCGTGTGTGTGTGTGTGTGTCTCTCCGTGTGTGTGTGTCTCTCTCCGTGTGTGTGTGTCTATCTCCGTGTGTGTGTGTGTCTCTCCGTGTGTGTGTGTCTCTCCGTGTGTGTGTTCTCTCCG
>NW_026287848.1:255000-270000 GCF_023373465.1 Oncorhynchus keta | reverse complement strand
ACACAGAGACAGACACACAGAGACAGACACACAGAGACAGACACACAGAGACAGACACACAGAGACAGACACACAGACACAGAGACAGACACACACACACAGAGACAGACACACACACACAGAGACAGACACACACACACAGAGACAGACATCAGTGACTGAGGTTCATTATTCAACACACAAGTCCAGTATGTTAGTTCAGCAGACAAGAACACGTCCACTCTTCATAGCTACTGACAGCTGATCGTCTACCGGGCATAACGACAGTCTACCGGGCATAACGACAGTCTACCGGGCATAACGACAGTCTACCGGGCATAGACACACTACACAGAACAGACACGTCTACACAGGCAGACACACTACACAGGCATACAGACAGTCTACAGGGCATAACACACAGTCTACCAGGCATAACGACAGTCATCATAACTGACAGTCTATTATTCAACAGTCACAAGCATAACGACAGTATGACAGTCTACAGATAAGAACAGTCTACTCTTCACCGTCTACTGATAGCTGACCGTCTACCGGGCATAACGACAGTCTACCGGGCATAACGACAGTCTACCGGGCATAACGACAGTCTACCGGGCATAACGACAGTCTACCGGGCATAACGACAGTCTACCGGGCTTAACGACGTCTACCGGGCATAACGACAGTCTACCGGGCTAACAACAGTCTACCGGGCTTAACGGCCGTCTACCGGCATAACAACAGTCTACCGGGCATAACGACCGTCTACCGGGCATAACGACAGTCTACCGGGCATAACGACAGTCTACCGGGTATAATAATAACAGTCTACCGGGTAATAACAACAGTCTACCGGGTATAATAATAACAGTCTACTGGGTATAATAACAGTCTACCGGGCATAATAACAGTCTACTGGTCAGTCTACTGGGTATAATAACAGTCTACTGGGTATAACGACAGTCTACTGGGTATAACAACAGTCTACTGGGTATAACAACAGTCTACTGGGTATAATAACAACAGTCTACCGGGTATAATAACAGTCTACCGGGTATAATAACAGTCTACTGGGTATAATAACAGTCTACTGGGTATAATAACAGTCTACTGGGTATAATAACAGTCTACCGGGTATAATAACAGTCTACTGGGTATAATAACAACAGTCTACTGGGTATAATAACAGTCAGTCAACAGTCTACTGGGTATAATAACAGTCTACTGGGTATAATAACAGTCTACCGGGTATAATAACACCAGTCTACTGGGTATAATAATAACAGTCTCCTGGGTAAAATAACAGTCTCCTGGTATAATAACAGTCTCCTGGGTATAATAACAGTCTCCTGGGTATAATAACAGTCTCCTGGGTATAATAACAGTCTACTGGGTATAATAACAGTCTACTGGGTATAATAACAGTCTACTGGGTATAATAACAGTCTACTGGGTATAATAACAGTCTACTGGGTATAATAATAACAGTCTACTGGGTATAATAACAGTCTACTGGGTATAACAACAGTCTACTGGGTATAATAACAGTCTACTGGGTATAATAATAACAGTCTACTGGGTATAATAACAGTCTACCGGGTATAATAACAGTCTACTGGGTATAATAACAGTCTACTGGGTATAATAACAGTCTACTGGGTATAATAACAGTCTACTGGGTATAATAACAGTCTACTGGGTATAATAACAGTCTACCGGGTATAATAACAGTCTACCGGGTATAATAACAGTCTACTGGTATAATAACACCAGTCTACTGGGTATAATAACAGTCTACTGGGTATAATAACAACAGTCTACTGGGTATAATAACAGTCTACTGGGTATAATAACAACAGTCTACTGGGTATAACAACAGTCTACTGGGTATAAAAACAGTCTACTGGGTATAATGACAGTCTACCGGGTATAATAACAGTCTACCGGGTATAATAACAGTCTACTGGGTATAATAACAGTCTCCTGGGTATAATAATAACAGTCTACTGGGTGTAACAACAGTCTACTGGGTGTAACAACAGTCTACTAGGTATAATAACAGTCTACTGGGTATAATAACAGTCTACTGGGTATAATAACAGTCTACCGGGTATAATAACAGTCTACACGGGTATAATAACAGTCTACTGGGTATAATAACACCAGTCTACTGGGTATAATAACAGTCTACTGGGTATAATAACAACAGTCTACTGGGTATAATAACAGTCTACTGGGTATAATAACAACAGTCTACTGGGTATAACAACAGTCTACTGGGTATAAAAACAGTCTACTGGGTATAATAACAGTCTACCGGGTATAATAACAGTCTACCGGGTATAATAACAGTCTACTGGGTATAATAACAGTCTCCTGGGTATAATAATAACAGTCTACTGGGTGTAACAACAGTCTACTGGGTGTAACAACAGTCTACTGGGTGTAACAACAGTCTACTGGGTATAATAACAGTCTACTGGGTATAATAATAAGAGTCTACTGGGTATAATAACACCAGTCTACTGGGTATAATAACAGTCTACTGGGTATAATAACAACAGTCTACTGGGTATAATAATAACAGTCTACTGGGTATAATAATAACAGTCTCCTGGGTATAATAATAACAGTCTACTGGGTATAATAACAGTCTACTGGGTATAATAACAACAGTCTACTGGGTATAATAACAGTCTACTGGGTATAATAACAGTCTACTGGGTATAATAATAACAGTCTACCGGGTGTAACAACAGTCTACTGGGTATAATAATAACAGTCTACTGGGTATAATAACAGTCTACTGGGTATAATAACAGTCTACTGGGTATAATAACAGTCTACTGGGTATAATAACAGTCTACGGTGTAACAACAGTCTACTGGGTATAATAACAGTCTACTGGGTATAATAACAACAGTCTACTGGGTATAATAATAACAGTCTACTGGGTATAATAACAGTCTACCGGGTATAATAACAGTCTACCGGGTATAATAACAGTCTACTGGGTATAATAACAGTCTACTGGGTATAATAACAGTCTACAGAACTCATTCCATGATGTGGGTTAACAGTTAACTTCAGAACTCACTCTATAATCCAACAAGAGAAAAGCAGAGAGATAACTAGATCAGGAGAGGGGAGCAAGGGGGAGAGGAGCGAGGGGAGGGGGAAGGAGGGGAGGAGGGGGAGGAGGAGGAGCGAGGGAGAAGGAGGGGAAGAGGGCGAGAAGTGGGAAGGAGGGGAGAAGGGGGAGAGGGGAGAGAGAGGTAAGGAGGAGCGAGGGGAGAGGGGAGAGAGAGGTTAGGAGGAGCGAGGGAGAGAGGGGAGAGAGAGGTAAGGAGGAGCGAGGGTGAGGGGGAGAGAGAGGTAAGGAGGAGCGAGGGAGAGAGGAGAGAGAGGTAAGGAGGAGCGAGGGGGAGAGGGGGAGAGAGGTAAGGAGGAGCGAGGGGAGAGGGGGAGAGAGAGGTAAGGAGGAGCGAGGGGAGAGGGGAGAGAGAGGTAAGGAGGAGCGAGGGGAGAGGGGGAGAGAGAGGTAAGGAGGAGCGAGGGGGAGAGGGGGAGAGAGAGGTAAGGAGGAGTGAGGGGAGAGGGGGAGAGAGAGGTAAGGAGGAGCGAGGGTGAGGGGGAGAGAGAGGTAAGGAGGAGCGAGGGGGAGAGGGGGAGAGAGAGGTAAGGAGGAGCGAGGGGAGAGAGAGGTAAGGAGGAGCGAGGGGAGAGAGAGGTAAGGAGGAGCGAGGGGGGAGAGGGGGAGAGAGAGGTAAGGAGGAGCGAGGGGAGAGGGGGGAGAGAGGTAAGGAGGAGCGAGGGGGAGAGGGGGAGAGAGGTAAGGAGGAGCGAGGGGGAGAGGGGAGAGAGAGGTAAGGAGGAGCGAGGGAGAGAGGGGGAGAGAGAGGTAAGGAGGAGCGAGGGAGAGAGGGGAGAGAGAGGTAAGGAGGAGCGAGGGGGGAGAGGGGGAGAGAGAGGTAAGGAGGAGCAAGGGGAGGGGATTCGTTTTAGATTTCTGAAGAGTTTCAATGATCTTTCTAAGAAAACGAATAAATCACCAAACAAGAAGGATGGGAAAGCAACCAATCAGGAGGGGGATTAAATCCTTGACTCCAGATTGCCATGGAAACGAGAGGGGGGAAAAGGGGCGGTTCTTAGCAGGGAGTAGAGTACCGGTCTTAAGGAACGGGGGGGCGGGTTTGGACGAACGAGAGTGACAAGAACAAAACGGAACTACAGCCAGGTATATCCCCCCTCCCCTATGACATCATCAACCAATCAGCCAATCACCTTGCTACTACCGCTAGAGGAAGCGTCGGCGCCAGAAGAGAGGGAGGAAGAAGAAGCAGCAGCAGCAGCGGAGGAGGAGGAAGAGGAGGAAGAGGAGGAGTAGACGGAAGAGTCGCTGTCGGACGCGTCTGGACCCTCGGTGGAGGTCGGAGAGGGAGGGGCCTCGAACGGCGGCTCCACCATCACCCGTGGCAACCGCGGACGCGACTGCGTGTCACGGGGTGGGTGGGGAGGGAGGGAGGGAGGAGGGCAGACCATAGAATCAGAATTAGAGGAACGGACATTCCCATTCAAAGCAATGTTACGCCAACCACTGTGAGCCTCAGTGTTTAACACATGCAACCAACAGCATTTAGTGGGTTCAGAAACCTGCACGACCGACGATGGGGTTTTGATTCATTCTACTGAGTCTAATTCTATGGTCTGGGAAACCTGGTCCATCCCAACTGATTCAAATCACTCAGTCCAACTCCAATCTCTAATCTCTAATCCCCCAGTATCAGCAGGCAGACTTACGAGTTCAGCAACGTCTGAAGGCGTGACGGCCGAGTCCGGCCCCTCTGTGGTGGTCTGCGACGAGTCGGCGCTCGGGGGCAGCGAGGGGTCTCCCAGGGGGTCCAGCAGGGGCCCGTCGGGCATCTCCGCGTTCTCCGGTGTGGCGTAGTCGGCCGTTTCGGGGTAACGTTAGCCCCGCTGGAGCTGTGGCTGAGCATGTCCTCGTCCTCTGCGTTGTCATTGGGCGACTCGGGAGTCCCCGCCCCTCCCTCGCCGCGGACGTCCCGAGGGCAGTCGTTCCTTGTTCCGAGGAGGCGCCACCGAGGTCCACGGAGTCGCCGGGCTGCAGAGCATGCTGTGAGGAGCGGGGCTGCTGGGTAATGATGTCGACCACCTGGGCGGTGGCGTCGGCGCCCGCGACAGAGGCTGAGTCAAGGTGGGAGACACATTAAAATCATCACCCTCCCTCTCAACCTCATCTTTCAATACAACAGACAGGGAGAGTAAAGAATGGACCCCCCCGTTTAGTTCTATTTGATTGAAGTTGTACTGCTAACAGATGACTGGGTCTGGAGAGTAAAGAATGGACCCCCCACCCGTTTGGTTCTATTTGATTGAAGTTGTACTGCTAACAGATGACTGGGTCTGGAGAGTAAAGAATGGACCCCCCACCCGTTTGGTTCTATTTGATTGAAGTTGTACTGCTAACAGATGACTGGGTCTGGAGAGTAAAGAATGGACCCCCTCCACGTTTGGGTCTATTTGATTGAAGTTGTACTGCTAACAGATGACTGGGTCTGGAGAGTAAAGAATGGACCCCCTCCCCCCACCCGTTTGGTTCTATTTGATTGAAGTTGTACTGCTAACAGATGACTGGGTCTGGAGAGTAAAGAATGGACCCCCCCCCCCGTTTGGTTCTATTTGATTGAAGTTGTACTGCTAACAGATGACTGGGTCTGGAGAGTAAAGAATGGACCCCCACCCCCCACCCGTTTGGTTCTATTTGATTGAAGTTGTACTGCTAACAGATGACTGGGTCTGGAGAGTAAAGAATGGACCCCCCACCCGTTTGGTTCTATTTGATTGAAGTTGTACTGCTAACAGATGACTGGGTCTGGAGAGTAAAGAATGGACCCCCCACCCGTTTGGTTCTATTTGATTGAAGTTGTACTGCTAACAGATGACTGGGTCTGGAGAGTAAAGAATGGACCCCCTCCCCCCCCACCCGTTTGGTTCTATTTGATTGAAGTTGTACTGCTAACAGATGACTGGGTCTGGAGAGTAAAGAATGGACCCCCCACCCGTTTGGTTCTATTTGATTGAAGTTGTACTGCTAACAGATGACTGGGTCTGGAGAGTAAAGAATGGACCCCCTCCCCCCACCCGTTTGGTTCTATTTGATTGAAGTTGTACTGCTAACAGATGACTGGGTCTGGAGAGTAAAGAATGGACCCCCCCCCCCACCCGTTTGGGTCAATTTAAATAGTTATTTTTGCCTGGTGTTGTGTGTGATATATTCACATCTCGTTAAAGGGATTTTTATGAATAATGACTCAATATGTTGTATACATTTAAAATCACAACTATGACTAAAACAGAATACTACTATGTTACTGTATGGATGTATGAATCTTATTATAATCATAATACCGAATATAATGTGTGTAGTTTTAATCAAGAATTAGAACAAGGACCGTCTGTTCCTTGTTAGAAACTAATGAAGTTTAGTTTGTCAGACCGGCTGGAATACTGTGTTCCTTATAGGACATCCTGTCCCAGGGAGAGGAGAGACCTTGGGCTATACTGACATTCCTTACAGGACATCCTGTCCCCACCCAGGAGGGAGAGACCTTGGGCTATACTGACATTCCTAACAGGACATCCTGTCCCCACACAGGGAGGGGAGAGACCTTGGGCTATACTGACATTCCTTATAGGACATCCTGTCCCCACCCAGGGAGAGGAGAGACCTTGGGCTATACTGACATTCCTTACAGGACATCCTGTCCCCACCCAGGGAGAGGAGAGACCTTGGGCTATACTGACATTCCTTATAGGACATCCTGTCCCCACCCAGGGAGAGGAGAGACCTTGGGCTATACTGACATTCCTTATAGGACATCCTGTCCCCACCCAGGGAGGGGAGAGACCTTGGGCTATACTGACATTCCTTACAGGACATCCTGTCCCCACCCAGGGAGAGGAGAGATCTTGGGCTATACTGACATTCCTTATAGGACATCCTGTCCCCACACAGGAGAGGAGAGACCTTGGGCTATACTGACATTCCTTATAGGACATCCTGTCCCCACCCAGGGAGAGGAGAGACCTTGGGCTATACTGACATTCCTTATAGGACATCCTGTCCCCACCCAGGGAGGGAGAGACCTTGGGCTATACTGACATTCCTTATAGGACGGTTGGTTCATAAGGATGGTTGGTTAATACGGATGGTTGGTTCATAAGGATGGTTGTTGGTTCATACGGATGGTTGGTTCATACGGATGGTTGGTTCATACGGATGGTTGGTTCATACGGATGGTTGGTTCATAAGGATGGTTGGTTCATAAGGATGGTTGGTTCATACGGATGGTTGGTTCATAAGGATGGTTGGTTCATAAGGATGGTTGGTTCATAAGGATGGTTGGTTCATAAGGATGGTTGGTTCATAAGGATGGTTGGTTCGTAAGGATGGTTGGTTCATAAGGATGGTTGGTTAATACGGATGGTTGGTTCATAAGGATGGTTGGTTCATAAGGATGGTTGGTTAATACGGATGGTTGGTTCATACGGATGGTTGGTTCATAAGGATGGTTGGTTCATACGGATGGTTGGTTCATAAGGATGGTTGGTTCATACGGATGGTTGGTTCATAAGGAAATGGTTGGTTCATAAGGATGGTTGGTTAATACGGATGGTTGGTTCATACGGATGGTTGGTTCATAAGGATGGTTGGTTAATACGGATGGTTGGTTAATACGGATGGTTGGTTCATAAGGATGGTTGGTTCATAAGGATGGTTGGTTCATAAGGATGGAGATAAGTCACACTAACATTGTAGCGTTAAAGTGTGACTGCAGAGACAAGTCACACTAACATGGTACAATAATTAAAGTGTGACTGCTGAGACAAGTCACATTGAAAGTGAACTGCGGGATACAGGTCTATTCCCTGTCACACTAACATACGGATGGTTGGTTAATACGGATGGTTGGTTCATACGGATGGTTGGTTAATACGGATGGTTGGTTAATACGGATGGTTGGTTCATACGGATGGTTGGTTCATAAGGATGGTTCACATGAGAATGAACTGCGGGATACAGGCCTATTCCCTGTCACACTAACATAAGGATGGTTGGTTCATACGGATGGTTGGTTAATATGGATGGTTGGTTCATAAGGATGGTTGGTTAATACGGATGGTTGGTTAATACGGATGGTTGGTTCATACGGATGGTTGGTTCATAAGGATGGTTGGTTCATACGGATGGTTGGTTAATACGGATGGTTGGTTAATACGGATGGTTGGTTCATAAGGATGGTTGGTTCATAAGGATGGTTGGTTCATACAGATGGTTGGTTAATACGGATGGTTGGTTCATAAGGATGGTTGGTTCATAAGGATGGTTGGTTAATACGGATGGTTGGTTCATAAGGATGGTTGGTTCATAAGGATGGTTGGTTCATAAGGATGGTTGGTTCATAAGGATGGTTGGTTCATACGGATGGTTGGTTAATACGGATGGTTGGTTAATACTGATGGTTGGTTCATACGGATGGTTGGTTCATAAGGATGGTTGGTTAATACTGATGGTTGGTTCATAAGGATGGTTCACATGAGAATGAACTGCGGGATACAGGCCTATTCCCTGTCACACTAACATAAGGATGGTTGGTTCATACGGATGGTTGGTTCATACGGATGGTTGGTTAATACGGATGGTTGGTTCATATGGATGGTTGGTTCATAAGGATGGTTGGTTAATACTGATGGTTGGTTCATAAGGATGGTTGGTTCATACGGATGGTTGGTTAATACGGATGGTTGGTTCATATGGATGGTTGGTTCATAAGGATGGTTGGTTAATACGGATGGTTGGTTCATATGGATGGTTGGTTCATAAGGATGGTTGGTTAATACTGATGGTTGGTTCATAAGGATGGTTCACATGAGAATGAACTGCGGGATACAGGCCTATTCCCTGTCACACTAACATCAGGATGGTTGGTTCATACGGATGGTTGGTTAATACGGATGGTTGGTTCATACGGATGGTTGGTTCATACTGATGGTTGGTTCATAAGGATGGTTCACATTAACAGTGAACTGCAGGATTACAGGCCTATTCCCTGTCAGTTTCATAAATCCTATGTTCCATGAGTTAATATTTGAATATTCATAATAGTGATAGTTAATCATTTTAATAGACCCCCCTAATGATAATACGATTGGCTCGACATGATGTCGGATACCATGGCAATTAACGAATGATTTACCTTTAAACGAATCCAAACAATTGGATAAGCATTGTGCCAACATGTCATAACAATAACAAATAAATAACAACAACAACAATAAATTATCATAATAAATAATAACAATAATAATAATAATTAATAATAATAAAAAATAATAATAACACATAGTAATCATAATAAATAATAACAATAGTAATAACAATAAATAATTAATAATAATAAATCATAACAATAATAACACATAATAATAAATAATCATATTAAATAATAACAATAAATAATAAATAATTAATCATAATAAATAATAATAAGGAGCTTGAGTGATATGAATGGTGATGTTCCTGTATTCTGTCTCACCTGTAAAGGCCCCGGTGGTGACCTCTGCCCTCTCAGGGTCGTCTTCCAACCCCTCCTCCTCCCCAGACAGCATCTTGCCTGGGACACACAGACAGGATAAAGACGGCTACTGTAACATGACCAGTCAGCAGTGTTAAGAGAAAGCTGTGGTAAAGAGGACTACTGTAAACACAGTGTTAGAGAAAGCTGTGGTAAAGAGGACTACTGTAAACACAGTGTTAGAGAAAGCTGTGGTAAAGAGGACTACTGTAAACACAGTGTTAGAGAAAGCTGTGGCAAAGAGGACTACTGTAAACACAGTGTTAGAGAAAGCTGTGGTAAAGAGGACTACTGTAAACACAGTGTTAGAGAAAGCTGTGGTAAAGAGGACTACTGTAAACACAGTGTTATAGAAAGCTGTGGTAAAGAGGACTACTGTAACACAGGTCGCTACATGACCAGTCAGCAGAGTTAGGGAAAACTGTGGTAGACCAATGGTTCTCCAACCTCTCCTCTGGGCCCCAAAGTCCTTCCATGTATTTCAACTATTCTAAAGCTAAAACAACCTGATCCAACTGATCAACTGATGCACAACTTCTTCTTTAGTTTCATCAGACATACTAGTCCAGGAACACACCAAACTAGCCCAGGAACACACCAAACTAGTCCAGGAACAGACCAAAACTAGGAACACACCAAACTAGTCCAGGAACACACCAAACTAGTCCAGGAACACACCAAACTAGTCCAGGAACACACCAAACTAGTCCAGGAACACATGAAAACTAGTCCAGGAATACATCAAACTAGTCCAGGAACACACCAAACTAGTCCAGGAACACACCAAACTAGTCCAGGAACACACCAAACTAGTCCAGGAACACACCAAACTAGTCCAGGAACACATGAAAACTAGTCCAGGAATACATCAAACTAGTCCAGGAACACACCAAACTAGTCCAGGAACGCACCAAAACTAGTCCAGCAACAAACCAAAACTTGTCCAGGAACACACCAAACTAGTCCAGGAACGCACCAAAACTAGTCCAGGAACACACCAAAACTAGTCCAGGAACACACCAAACTAGTCCAGGAACACACCAAAACTAGTCCAGGAACACACCAAAACTAGTCCAGGAACACACCAAAACTAGTCCAGGAATACATCAAACTAGTCCAGGAACACACCAAAACTAGTCCAGGAATACATCAAACTAGTCCAGGAATACATCAAACTAGTCCAGGAACACACCAAAACTAGTCCAGGAATACATCAAACTAGTCCAGGAATACATCAAACTAGTCCAGGAACACACCAAAACTAGTCCAGGAACACACCAAAACTAGTCCAGGAATACATCAAACTAGTCCAGGAATACATCAAACTAGTCCAGGAACACACCAAAACTAGTCCAGGAATACATCAAACTAGTCCAGGAATACATCAAACTATTCCAGGAACACACCAAACTAGTCCAGGAATACATCAAACTAGTCCAGGAATACATCAAACTAGTCCAGGAACACACCAAAACTAGTCCAGGAACACACCAAAACTAGTCCAGGAATACATCAAACTCGTCCAGGAATAAATTAAACTAGTCCAGGAATACATCAAACTAGTCCAGGAACACACCAAACTAGTCCAGGAATACATCAAACTAGTCCAGGAATACATCAAACTAGTCCAGGAACACACCAAACTAGTCCAGGAATACATCAAACTAGTCCAGGAATACATCAAACTAGTCCAGGAACACATCAAACTAGTCCAGGAATACATCAAACTAGTCCAGGAATACATCAAACTCGTCCAGGAATAAATTAAACTAGTCCAGGAATAAATTAAACTGGTCCAGGAATACATCAAACTAGTCCAGGAACACACCAAACTAGTCCAGGAACACACCAAAACTAGTCCAGGAATACATCAAACTCGTCCAGGAATAAATTAAACTAGTCCAGGAATACATCAAACTAGTCCAGGAACACACCAAACTAGTCCAGGAATAAATTAAACTAGTCCAGGAATACATGGAAACATGTTGAATGGATGGGGTGCTGGAGGAGAGGTTTGGGAAACACTGTTTCAGGTAGAGGGAGCAGGACACAGGAGAGAGTTTAAAAAAAAATCACCTTTCTGTTTTCTGAGGAGGAGTGGACTATTACAGGAAGACCCGCCCCCGGCTGCCAGCAGGAAACAGGAAGAACACACAGGAACAGGAAGTGAAGGAGAGAAGAGAAGGAAAGCCCCATGGGAAATAGGCATTATACCCCAGACAGACAGAGGAACAGAGTTAGTTAGTAAGAGAAGATATTCATCCCAAATGGCACCCTATTCCCTATATAGGGAATAAGGCTCTGGTCACTAGTAGTTCACTATATAGGGAATAGGGCTCTGGTCACTAGTAGTTCACTATATAGGGAATAGGGCTCTGGTCACTAGTAGTTCACTATATAGGGAATAGGGCTCTGGTCACTAGTAGTTCACTATATAGGGAATAGGGCTCTGGTCACTAGTTGTTCACTATATAGGGAATAGGGCTCTGGTCACTAGTAGTTCACTATATAGGGAATAGGGCTCTGGTCACTAGTAGTTCACTATATAGGGAATAGGGCTCTGGTCACTAGTAGTTCACTATATAGGGAATAGGGCTCTGGTCACTAGTAGTTCACTATATAGGGAATAGGGCTCTGGTCACTAGTAGTTCACTATATAGGGAATAGGGCTCTGGTCACTAGTAGTTCACTATATAGGGAATAGGGCTCTGGTCACTAGTAGTTCACTATATAGGGAATAGGGCTCTGGTCACTAGTAGTTCACTATATAGGGAATAGGGCTCTGGTCACTAGTAGTTCACTATATAGGGAATAGGGCTCTGGTCACTAGTAGTTCACTATATAGGGAATAGGGCTCTGGTCACTAGTAGTTCACTATATAGGGAATAGGGCTCTGGTCACTAGTAGTTCACTATATAGGGAATAGGGCTCTGGTCACTAGTAGTTCACTATATAGGAATAGGGCCCTGGTCACTAGTAGTTCACTATATAGGAATAGGGCTCTGGTCACTAGTAGTTCACTATATAGGGAATAGGGCTCTGGTCACTAGTAGTTCACTATATAGGGAATAGGGCTCTGGTCACTAGTAGTTCACTATATAGGGAATAGGGCTCTGGTCACTAGTAGTTCACTATATAGGGAATAGGGCTCTGGTCACTAGTAGTTCACTATATAGGGAATAGGGCTCTGGTCACTAGTAGTTCACTATATAGGGAATAGGGCTCTGGTCAATAGTAGTTCACTATATAGGGAATAGGGCTCTGGTCACTAGTAGTTCACTATATAGGGAATAGGGCTCTGGTCACTAGTAGTTCACTATAAAGGGAATAGGGCTCTGGTCACTAGTAGTTCACTATATAGGGAATAGGGCTCTGGTCACTAGTAGTTCACTATATAGGGAATAGGGCTCTGGTCACTAGTAGTTCACTATATAGGGAATAGGGCTCTGGTCACTAGTAGTTCACTATAAAGGGAATATGGCTCTGGTCACGAGTAGTTCACTATATAGGGAATAGGGCTCTGGTCACTAGTAGTTCACTATATAGGGAATAGGGCCCTGGTCACTAGTAGTTCACTATATAGGGAATAGGGCTCTGGTCACTAGTAGTTCACTATATAGGGAATAGGGCTCTGCTCACTAGTAGTTCACTATATAGGGAATAAGGCTCTGGTCACTAGTAGTTCACTATATAGGGAATAGGGCTCTGGTCACTAGTAGTTCACTATATAGGGAATAGGGCTCTGGTCACTAGTAGTTCACTATATAGGGAATAGGGCTCTGGTCACTAGTAGTTCACTATATAGGGAATAGGGCTCTGGTCACTAGTAGTTCACTATATAGGGGAATAGGGCCCTGGTCACTAGTAGTTCACTATATAGGGAATAGGGCTCTGGTCACTAGTAGTTCACTATATAGGGAATAGGGCTCTGGTCACTAGTAGTTCACTATACACTGAGTGTACAAAACATTAGGAACAGCTGCTGTTTCCATGGGGAGGAGACGGGTTAAAGATGTTGTGTCTGTCTGCTATTCAGAGGGTGAACGGACAAGACAAATGATTTAAGTGCCTTTGAACAGGGTAGGAGGTGCCAGGTGCATCTAGAACTGCAAAGCTGCTGACTCAACAGTTTCCAGTGTGTATCAGGAACGGTCCACCACCCAAAGGACATCCAGTCAACTTGACACAACTTGTGGAAAGTGTTGGAGTCAACATGGACCAGCATCCCTGTGGAACGCTTTCAACACCTTGTAGAGTCAACATGGACCAGCATCCCTGTGGAACGCTTTCAACACCTTGTAGAGTCCCTGACCTGATGAATAGAGTCTGTTCTGAGGACAAAAGGGGGTGTAACTCAATATTAGGAAGGTGTTCCTAATGTTTTGTATTCTCAGTGTATAGTGAGCCTTTTGGGACCAATCAGCAGACAGCAACAAAATAAAAAGAATAGAGAGATAGGAGGCGGAGCTCTGTACAGTGACTGGCAGAGAATTCACCCAATGACTGGCCTTTGTCATTCGAAACTAAACGATTTAACCGACAAGAGCAATCCACCAACGACCAATCAGTATTCGTTTGATTGACGGGCGGACTAACCAATGAACTCCAGGATGCTGCCGGAGTGGGCGCGTCTCTCCACGTCCCGTCGGAACACGCTGGCGTGCGGAACGCTGCCGGGCGTAATGAGCATGTGCAGTAGCTCCGGGAGGAGTCCGGAACATCTGCTGCATCAGTTCCAGAGAGGCCGTCACCACGTTGTGGTCACTGTGCTGGCTGTAGTGGAGAGTCAACTCATAGACCTGGACACACACACACACACACACACACACACACACACAGTCACCACGTTGTGGTCGCCGTGCTGGCTGTAGTGGAGAGTCAACTCATAGACCTGGACACACACACACACACACACACACACAGTCACCACGTTGTGGTCGCCGTGCTGGCTGTAGTGGAGAGTCAACTCATAGACCTGGACACACACACACACAGTCACCACGTTGTGGTCGCCATGCTGGCTGTAGTGGAGAGTCAACTCATAGACCTGGACACACACACACACACACACACACACACACACACACACACACACACACTGACTTGCAGTAGCTGTTCAGGCGTGGGCTGTAAGTCTGCCTCCTTCCTCATGACTCCAAAGCTTCCTTTCAGGCTGGTGGTCCTGTCCTGTTGCTGTAGTTGAGGCATCAGGTAACGAAGGGTTAACAACACCCCCAGGACCAGGTGGTTAGGATGTTCCTCATCGACAGGGACCAACAGACCTGGAGAGAGAGAGAGATGTTCACCTCATCTACAGAGACTAACAGACCTGGAGGGAGAGAGAGAGATGTTCACCTCATCT
>NW_026287848.1:207500-247500 GCF_023373465.1 Oncorhynchus keta | reverse complement strand
AGTGTGTGTGTGTGTGTGCGAGTTCTGTGTGTGTGTGCGTGTGTGAGTTCTGTGTGTGTGTTCGAGTTCTGTGTGTGTGTGTGTGTGTGTGTGTGTGTGTGTGTGTGTGTGTGTGTGTGTGTGAGTGCGAGTGTGTGTGTGAGTTCTGTGTGTGCGAAAAGTGCGAGTGTGTGTGTGTGTGTGTGTGTGTGTGTGTGTGTGTGTGTGTGTGTGTGTGTGTGTGTGTGTGTGTGAGTTCTGTGTGTGCGAGTGTGTGTGTGTGTGTGTGTGTGTGTGTGTGTGTGTGTGTGTGTGTGTGTGTGTGTGTGTGTGTGCGCGAGTGTGTGTGTGTGCGAGTGTGTGTGTGTGTGTGTGTGTGTGTGTTTGTGTGTGTGTGGGAGTGCGAGTTCTGTGTGTGTGTGCGAGTGCGAGTGTGTGTGTGTGTGTGTGCGAGTTCTGTGTGTGTGTGCGTGTGTGAGTTCTGTGTGTGTGTTCGAGTTCTGTGTGTGTGTGTGTGTGTGTGTGTGTGTGTGTGTGTGTGTGTGTGTGTGTGTGTGTGTGTGTGTGTGTGTGTGTGTGTGCGAGTGTGTGTGTGTGTGTGCGAGTGTGTGTGGGAGTGCGAGTTCTGTGTGTGTGTGCGAGTGTGAGTTCTGTGTGTGAGTTCTGTGTGTGTGCGAGTGCGAGTGTGTGTGTGTGTGTGTGTGTGTGTGCGAGTTCTGTGTGTGTGTGCGCGAGTTCTGTGTGTGTGTGCGAGTTCTGTGTGTGCGTGCGTGCGTGCGAGCGTGCGAGCGTACCTTAACCTCTCCGTCGTTAGCGAAGTGTCCCAGAGCAGTCATGATCTTAGGCACGGCAGCCGACAGAGTCTCCTGGACAGTCTCCTCCTGTCTCTTCGTGATCCTGGTCAGACAGGGGAGGAGGTTCACCAGGTACGGTCTGGAGGAGGGAGAGGAGAGGTCAGAGACCGAGCCAGTCCTCAGCAGACCGGGTACATAACAACAGATCCTGAGTCAGTCCTCAGCAGACCGGGTACATAACAACAGATCCTGAGTCAGTCCTCAGCAGACCGGGTACATAACAACAGATCCTGAGTCAGTCCTCAGCAGACCGGGTACATAACAGAGATCCTGAGCCAGTCCTCAGCAGACCGGGTCCATAACAACAGATCCTGAGCCAGTCCTCAGCAGACCGGGTCCATAACAACAGATCCTGAGCCAGTCCTCAGCAGACCGGGTACATAACAACAGATCCTGAGTCAGTCCTCAGCAGACCGGGTACATAACAACAGATCCTGAGCCAGTCCTCAGCAGACCGGGTACATAACAACAGATTGAGTCAGTCCTCAGCAGACCGGGTACATAACAACAGATCCTGAGCCAGTCCTCAGCAGACCGGGTACATAACAACAGATCCTGAGTCAGTCCTCAGCAGACCGGGTACATAACGACAGATCCTGAGTCAGTCCTCAGCAGACCGGGAACATAACAACAGATCCTGAGCCAGTCCTCAGCAGACCGGGTACATAACAACAGATCCTGAGCCAGTCCTCAGCAGACCGGGTACATAACAACAGATCCTGAGCCAGTCCTCAGCAGACCGGGTACATAACAACAGATCCTGAGTCAGTCCTCAGCAGACCGGGAACATAACAACAGATCCTGAGCCAGTCCTCAGCAGACCGGGTACATAACAACAGATCCTGAGCCAGTCCTCAGCAGACCGGGTACATAACAACAGATCCTGAGTAAGTCCTCAGCAGACCGGGTACATAACAGATCCTGAGTCAGTCCTCAGCAGACCGGGTACATAACAACAGATCCTGAGCCAGTCCTCAGCAGACCGGGTACATAACAACAGATCCTGAGTCAGTCCTCAGCAGACCGGGTACATAACAACAGATCCTGAGCCAGTCCTCAGCAGACCGGGTACATAACAACAGATCCTGAGCCAGTCCTCAGCAGACCGGGTACATAACAACAGATCCTGAGCCAGTCCTCAGCAGACCGGGTACATAACAACAGATCCTGAGTCAGTCCTCAGCAGACCGGGTACATAACAACAGATCCTGAGCCAGTCCTCAGCAGACCGGGTACATAACAACAGATCCTGAGTCAGTCCTCAGCAGACCGGGTACATAACAACAGATCCTGAGCCAGTCCTCAGCAGACCGGGTACATAACAACAGATCCTGAGTCAGTCCTCAGCAGACCGGGTACATAACAACAGATCCTGAGCCAGTCCTCAGCAGACCGGGTACATAACAACAGATCCTGAGCCAGTCCTCAGCAGACCGGGTACATAACAACAGATCCTGAGTCAGTCCTCAGCAGACCGGGTACATAACAACAGATCCTGAGTCAGTCCTCAGCGGACCGGGTACATAACAACAGATCCTGAGCCAGTCCTCAGCAGACCGGGTCCATAACAACAGATCCTGAGCCAGTCCTCAGCAGACCGGGTCCATAACAACAGATCCTGAGCCAGTCCTCAGCAGACCGGGTACATAACAACAGATCCTGAGTCAGTCCTCAGCAGACCGGGTACATAACAACAGATCCTGAGTCAGTCCTCAGGAGACCGGGTACATAACAACAGATCCTGAGCCAGTCCTCAGCAGACCGGGTACATAACAACAGATCCTCAGCCAGTCCTCAGCAGACCGGGTACATAACAACAGATCCTGAGTCAGTCCTCAGCAGACCGGGTACATAACAACAGATCCTGAGTCAGTCCTCAGCGGACCGGGTACATAACAACAGATCCTCAGCCAGTCCTCAGCAGACCGGGTACATAACAACAGATCCTCAGCCAGTCCTCAGCAGACCGGGTACATAACAACAGATCCTGAGTCAGTCCTCAGCAGACCGGGTACATAACAACAGATCCTGAGCCAGTCCTCAGCAGACCGGGTACATAACAACAGATCCTGAGCCAGTCCTCAGCAGACCGGGTACATAACAACAGATCCTGAGCCAGTCCTCAGCAGACCGGGTACATAACAACATATCCTGAGTCAGTCCTCAGCAGACCGGGTACATAACAACAGATCCTGAGCCAGTCCTCAGCAGACCGGGTACATAACAACAGATCCTGAGTCAGTCCTCAGCAGACCGGGTACATAACAACAGATCCTGAGTCAGTCCTCAGCAGACCGGGTACATAACAACAGATCCTGAGTCAGTCCTCAGCAGACCGGGTACATAACAACAGATCCTGAGCCAGTCCTCAGCAGACCGGGTACATAACAGATCCTGAGTCAGTCCTCAGGAGACCGGGTACATAACAACAGATCCTGAGCCAGTCCTCAGCAGACCGGGTACATAACAGATCCTGAGTCAGTCCTCAGGAGACCGGGTACATAACAACAGATCCTGAGTCAGTCCTCAGCAGACCGGGTACATAACAACAGATCCTGAGTCAGTCCTCAGGAGACCGGGTACATAACAACAGATCCTGAGCCAGTCCTCAGCAGACCGGGTACATAACAACAGATCCTGAGTCAGTCCTCAGCAGACCGGGTACATAACAACAGATCCTGAGTCAGTCCTCAGGAGACCGGGTACATAACAACAGATCCTGAGTCAGTCCTCAGGAGACCGGGTACATAACAACAGATCCTGAGTCAGTCCTCAGCAGACTGGGTACATAACAACAGATCCTGAGTCAGTCCTCAGCAGACCGGGTACATAACAACAGATCCTGAGTCAGTCCTCAGCAGACCGGGTACATAACAGATCCTGAGTCAGTCCTCAGGAGACCGGGTACCCAACAGATCCTGAGCCAGTCCTCAGCAGACCGGGTACATAACAGCAGATCCTGAGTCAGTCCTCAGCAGACCGGGTACATAACAGATCCTGAGTCAGTCCTCAGCAGACCGGGTACATAACAACAGATCCTGAGTCAGTCCTCAGCAGAGTCAGTAGTACCTCATAGTATTACCCCACAGGACCAACACCTCATAGTATTACCCCACAGGACCCAACACCTCATAGTATTACCCCACAGGACCCAACACCTCATAGTATTACCCCACCTCATAGTATTACCCCACCTCATAGTATTACCCCACCTCATAGTATTACCCCACAGGACCCAACACCTCATAGTATTACCCCACAGGACCCAACACCTCATAGTATTACCCCACAGGACCCAACACCTCATAGTATTACCCCACCTCATAGTATTACCCCACCTCATAGTATTACCCCACCTCATAGTATTACCCCACCTCATAGTATTACCCCACCTCATAGTATTACCCCACAGGACCCAACACCTCATAGTATTACCCCACCTCATAGTATTACCCCACCTCATAGTATTACCCCACAGGACCCAACACCTCATAGTATTACCCCACCTCATAGTATTACCCCACCTCATAGTATTACCCCACCTCATAGTATTACCCCACAGGACCCAACACCTCATAGTATTACCCCACCTCATAGTATTACCCCACCTCATAGTATTACCCCACCTCATAGTATTACCCCACAGGACCAACACCTCATAGTATTACCCCACCTCATAGTATTACCCCACCTCATAGTATTACCCCACCTCATAGTATTACCCCACCTCATAGTATTACCCCACAGGACCCAACACCTCATAGTATTACCCCACAGGACCCAACACCTCATAGTATTACCCCACAGGACCCAACACCTCATAGTATTACCCCACCTCATAGTATTACCCCACCTCATAGTATTACCCCACCTCATAGTATTACCCCACCTCATAGTATTACCCCACCTCATAGTATTACCCCACCTCATAGTATTACCCCACAGGACCAACACCTCATAGTATTACCCCACCTCATAGTATTACCCCACCTCATAGTATTACCCCACAGGACCCAACACCTCATAGTATTACACCACCTCATAGTATTACCCCACCTCATAGTATTACCCCACAGGACCCAACACCTCATAGTATTACCCCACAGGACCCAACACCTCATAGTATTACCCCACCTCATAGTATTACCCCACCTCATAGTATTACCCCACCTCATAGTATTACCCCACAGGACCAACACCTCATAGTATTACCCCACCTCATAGTATTACCCCACCTCATAGTATTACCCCACCTCATAGTATTACCCCACCTCATAGTATTACCCCACCTCATAGTATTACCCCACCTCATAGTATTACCCCACCTCATAGTATTACCCCACCTCATAGTATTACCCCACAGGACCAACACCTCATAGTATTACCCCACCTCATAGTATTACCCCACCTCATAGTATTACCCCACCTCATAGTATTACCCCACCTCATAGTATTACCCCACAGGACCCAACACCTCATAGTATTGCCCCACCTCATAGTATTACCCCACCTCATAGTATTACCCCACCTCATAGTATTACCCCACAGGACCCAACACCTCATAGTATTACCCCACAGGACCCAACACCTCATAGTATTACCCCACAGGACCCAACACCTCATAGTATTACCCCACCTCATAGTATTACCCCACAGGACCCAACACCTCATAGTATTACCCCACAGGACCCAACACCTCATAGTATTACCCCACCTCATAGTATTACCCCACCTCATAGTATTACCCCACCTCATAGTATTACCCCACCTCATAGTATTACCCCACAGGACCCAACACCTCATAGTATTACCCCACAGGACCCAACACCTCATAGTATTACCCCACAGGACCCAACACCTCATAGTATTACCCCACCTCATAGTATTACCCCACCTCATAGTATTACCCCACCTCATAGTATTACCCCACCTCATAGTATTACCCCACAGGACCCAACACCTCATAGTATTACCCCACCTCATAGTATTACCCCACCTCATAGTATTACCCCACCTCATAGTATTACCCCACCTCATAGTATTACCCCACAGGACCAACACCTCATAGTATTACCCCACCTCATAGTATTACCCCACCTCATAGTATTACCCCACAGGACCCAACACCTCATAGTATTACCCCACCTCATAGTATTACCCCACCTCATAGTATTACCCCACCTCATAGTATTACCCCACCTCATAGTATTACCCCACAGGACCAACACCTCATAGTATTACCCCCAACACCTCATAGTATTACCCCACCTCATAGTATTACCCCACAGGACCCAACACCTCATAGTATTACCCCACCTCATAATATTACCCCACCTCATAGTATTACCCCACAGGACCAACACCTCATAGTATTACCCCACCTCATAGTATTACCCCACCTCATAGTATTACCCCACCTCATAGTATTACCCCACAGGACCCAACACCTCATAGTATTACCCCACAGGACCCAACACCTCATAGTATTACCCCACCTCATAGTATTACCCCACCTCATAGTATTACCCCACAGGACCTCATAGTATTACCCCACCTCATAGTATTACCCCACCTCATAGTATTACCCCACCTCATAGTATTACCCCACCTCATAGTATTACCCCACCTCATAGTATTACCCCACCTCATAGTATTACCCCACCTCATAGTATTACCCCACCTCATAGTATTACCCCACAGGACCAACACCTCATAGTATTACCCCACCTCATAGTATTACCCCACCTCATAGTATTACCCCACCTCATAGTATTACCCCACAGGACCCAACACCTCATAGTATTACCCCACCTCATAGTATTACCCCACCTCATAGTATTACCCCACAGGACCAGCACCTCATAGTATTACCCCACAGGACCCAACACCTCATAGTATTACCCCACAGGACCAGCACCTCATAGTATTACCCCACCTCATAGTATTACCCCACCTCATAGTATTACCCCACCTCATAGTATTACCCCACAGGACCCAACACCTCATAGTATTACCCCACAGGACCCAACACCTCATAGTATTACCCCACCTCATAGTATTACCCCACCTCATAGTATTACCCCACCTCATAGTATTACCCCACCTCATAGTATTACCCCACAGGACCCAACACCTCATAGTATTACCCCACAGGACCCAACACCTCATAGTATTACCCCACAGGACCCAACACCTCATAGTATTACCCCACAGGACCCAACACCTCATAGTATTACCCCACAGGACCCAACACCTCATAGTATTACCCCACAGGACCCAACACCTCATAGTATTACCCCACCTCATAGTATTACCCCACCTCATAGTATTACCCCACCTCATAGTATTACCCCACAGGACCCAACACCTCATAGTATTACCCCACCTCATAGTATTACCCCACCTCATAGTATTACCCCACAGGACCCAACACCTCATAGTATTACCCCACCTCATAGTATTACCCCACAGGACCAACACCTCATAGTATTACCCCACCTCATAGTATTACCCCACCTCATAGTATTACCCCACAGGACCCAACACCTCATAGTATTACCCCACCTCATAGTATTACCCCACAGGACCCAACACCTCATAGTATTACCCCACAGGACCCAACACCTCATAGTATTACCCCACCTCATAGTATTACCCCACCTCATAGTATTACCCCACCTCATAGTATTACCCCACCTCATAGTATTACCCCACCTCATAGTATTACCCCACCTCATAGTATTACCCCACCTCATAGTATTACCCCACCTCATAGTATTACCCCACAGGACCCAACACCTCATAGTATTACCCCACCTCATAGTATTACCCCACAGGACCCAACACCTCATAGTATTACCCCACCTCATAGTATTACCCCACAGGACCCAACACCTCATAGTATTACCCCACCTCATAGTATTACCCCACCTCATAGTATTACCCCACCTCATAGTATTACCCCACAGGACCCAACACCTCATAGTATTACCCCACCTCATAGTATTACCCCACCTCATAGTATTACCCCACAGGACCCAACACCTCATAGTATTACCCCACAGGACCCAACACCTCATAGTATTACCCCACCTCATAGTATTACCCCACAGGACCCAACACCTCATAGTATTAGCCCACCTCATAGTATTACCCCACAGGACCCAACACCTCATAGTATTACCCCACAGGACCCAACACCTCATAGTATTACCCCACAGGACCAGCACCTCATAGTATTACCCCACAGGACCCAACACCTCATAGTATTACCCTACAGGACCCAACACCTCATAGTATTACCCCACAGGACCCAACACCTCATAGTATTACCCCACAGGACCCAACACCTCATAGTATTACCCCACAGGACCAGCACCTCATAGTATTACCCCACAGGACCCAACACCTCATAGAATTACCCCACAGGACCCAACACCTCATAGTATTACCCCACCTCATAGTATTACCCCACCTCATAGTATTACCCCACCTCATAGTATTACCCCACAGGACCAGCACCTCATAGTATTACCCCACAGGACCCAACACCTCATAGTATTACCCCACCTCATAGTATTACCCCACCTCATAGTATTACCCCACAGGACCCAACACCTCATAGTATTACCCTACAGGACCCAACACCTCATAGTATTACCCCACAGGACCCAACACCTCATAGTATTACCCCACAGGACCCAACACCTCATAGTATTACCCCACAGGACCAGCACCTCATAGTATTACCCCACAGGACCCAACACCTCATAGAATTACCCCACAGGACCCAACACCTCATAGTATTACCCCACCTCATAGTATTACCCCACCTCATAGTATTACCCCACCTCATAGTATTACCCCACAGGACCAGCACCTCATAGTATTACCCCACAGGACCCAACACCTCATAGTATTACCCCACAGGACCAGCACCTCATAGTATTACCCCACCTCATAGTATTACCCCACAGGACCCAACACCTCATAGTATTGCCCCACCTCATAGTATTACCCCACCTCATAGTATTACCCCACCTCATAGTATTACCCCACCTCATAGTATTACCCCACAGGACAAAAATGCTGTTTAGACCAGTGGGTATAAATCCAGTCTAAATGCTGTTTAGACCAGTGTGTATAAATCCAGTCTAAGTGCTGTTTAGACCAGTGTGTATAAATCCAGTCTAAATGCTGTTTAGACCAGTGTGTATAAATCCAGTCTAAATGCTGTTTAGACCAGTGTGTATAAATCCAGTCTAAATGCTGTTTAGACCAGAGTGTATAAATCCAGTCTAAATGCTGTTTAGACCAGAGTGTATAAATCCAGTCTAAATGCTGTTTAGACCAGTGGGTATGAATCCAGTCTAAATGCTGTTTAGACCAGTGGGTATGAATCCAGTCTAAATGCTGTTTAGACCAGTGTGTATAAATCCAGTCTAAATGCTGTTTAGACCAGTGTGTATAAATCCAGTCTAAATGCTGTTTAGACCAGTGGGTATGAATCCAGTCTAAATGCATTCTATAAATACATTTAAAGTATGACATGCAGCATACTGCGTCTACTCAGGTGTGTGTGTGTGTGTGTGTGTGTGTGTGTGTGTGTGTGTGTGTGTGTGTGTGTGTGTGTGTGTGTGTGTGTGTGTGTGTGTGTGTGTGTGTGTGTGTGTGTGTGTGTGTGTGTGTGTGTGTGTGTGTGTGTGTCCTACCTGCATTTCTGTGGTCTGACGAGGTGTGCTAGCTCAGCGAACCTCCAGAGAGCAGCCCTCAGGCTCCGAGAGGCACCGTTCTAACAGAGAGATACACACACACACCTTCATCATCATCTTCATCATCTTCATCATCAACATGTCCATCATCATCAACGTGAACATTACCATCCTGATATTTTCCCTCGTCATCATAACCAAAACCACCACAGTCAATCACAATTAACATTTGTCATAATATTCGTCTTACTCTTCATCATCATCATCATCATCAGTTACCACATCGGTCCATTGAGGATCAGTGAACAGGACTCCATAACGACAGGACTCCATAACGACAGGACTCCATAACGACAGGACTCCATAACGACAGGACTCCATAACGACAGGACTCCATAACGACAGGACTCCATAACGACAGGACTCCAACTTTATCGACAAACTCCATAATTTCTTTGACAGGACTCCATCTGGGCAGAGGACTCAGCGCCTGATAACAACAGAGGACTCCATAACAACAGAGGACTCCATAACAACAGAGGACTCCATAACAACAGAGGACTCCATAACAACAGAGGACTCCATAACAACAGGACTCCATAGACGAGAGGACTTAGATAACGACAGGACTCCATAACAACAGGACTCCATAACAACAGGACTCCATAACAACAGGACTCCATAACAACAGGAATTAGATAACAACAACAACAACTTTATCTACAAACCTTTTTAATTTCTTTGTAGAGCTCCAGCTGCAGTCTGGGCAGGTTGGAGTCCATCAGCGCCTGATAGAGAGAGACAGAGAGACGTAAAACTACAACCTGACAGAACTAGATAGAGAGAACTAGATAGAGAGAAAGAGAGAACTAGATAGAGAGAAAGAGAGAACTAGATAGAGAGAAAGAGAGAACTAGATAGAGAGAAAGAGAGAACTAGATAGAGAGAACTAGACAGATAGAAAAAGAGAGAACTAGATAGAGAGAAAGAGAGAACTAGATAGAGAGAAATAGATAGAGAACTAGATAGAGAGAAAGAGAGAACTAGATAGAGAGAAAGAGAGAACTAGATAGAGAGAAAGAGAGAACTAGATAGAGAGAAAGAGAGAACTAGATAGAGAGAACTAGACAGAGAAAAAGAGAGAACTAGATAGAGAGAAAGAGAGAACTAGATAGAGAGAAAGAGAGAACTAGATAGAGAGAAATAGAGAACTAGATAGAGAGAAAGAGAGAACTAGATAGAGAGAAATAGAGAACTAGATAGAGAGAAAGAGAGAACTAGATAGAGAGAAAGAGAGAACTAGACAGAGAAAAAGAGAGAACTAGATAGAGAGAAAGAGAGAACTAGATAGAGAGAAAGAGAGAACTAGATAGAGAGAACTAGATAGAGAGAAAGAGAGAACTAGATAGAGAGAAAGAGAGAACTAGATAGAGAGAAAGAGAGAACTAGATAGAGAGAAAGAGAGAACTAGATAGAGAGAACTAGATAGAGAGAAAGAGAGAACTAGATAGAGAGAAAGAGAGAACTAGATAGAGAAAGAGAGAGAACTAGATAGAGAATTAGTTAGACCGAACGAGAGAGAACTAGATAGAGAATTAGTTAGAGCGAACGAGAGAGAACTAGATAGAGAGAAAGAGAGAGAACTAGATAGAGAATTAGTTAGAGCGAATGAGAGAGAACTAGATAGAGAAAGAGAGCCATAACATATAGGTCTGAGGAGAGCAGAAGATGGGGTCCTCACTCACTTTGATGATTTTGTTCAGGCACTCATCTGCCACCATCCTGACGTCCGACTCTCTGTCGTCGCTGCACAGCAAGAACATCTCCATGGCGATGCCCAGAAGCTTCTGGAACTCCGGAGACGTTCTAATCCCACAGCCATAGAGACAAGAGAGGAACTGTCATTAAACACACACTCATTCTGATACCCCCTCACACACCTCATTCTGACCCCCTCACCCACCTCATTCTGATACCCCCTCACACACCTCATTCTGATACCCCCCTCACACACCTCATTCTGATACACCCCTCACACACCTCATTATGATACCCCCTCACACACCTCATTCTGATACCCCCCTCACCCACCTCATTCTGATACCCCCCTCACACACCTCATTCTGACCCCCTCACCCACCTCATTCTGACCCCCTCACACACCTCATTCTGATACCCCCTCACACACCTCATTCTGATACACCCCCTCACACACCTCATTCTGATACCCCCCTCACACACCTCATTCTGATACCCCCCTCACACACCTCATTCTGACCCCCCAAGACACACCTCATTCTGATACCCCCTCACCCACCTCATTCTGATACCCCCCTCACACACCTCATTCTGACCCCCCTCACCCACCTCATTCTGATACCCCCTCACACACCTCATTCTGATACCCCCTCACCCACCTCATTCTGATACCCCCTCACACACCTCATTCTGACCCCCTCACCCACCTCATTCTGATACCCCCATCACACACCTCATTCTGATACCCCCTCACACACCTCATTCTGATACACCCCTCACACACACTCATTCTGATACCCCCCTCACACACCTCATTCTGATACCCCCTCACACACCTCATTCTGATACCCCCTCACACACCTCATTCTGATACCCCCTCACACACCTCATTCTGATACCCCCTCACACACCTCATTCTGATACCCCCTCACACACCTCATTCTGACCCCCCACCCACACCTCATTCTGATACCCCCCTCACACACCTCATTCTGATACCCCCTCACACACCTCATTCTGATACCCCCCACACACACCTCATTCTGATACACCCCCTCACACACCTCATTATGATACCCCCTCACCCACCTCATTCTGATATCCTCCCTCACACACCTCATTCTGATACCCCCTCACACACCTCATTCTGATACCCCCCTCACACACCTCATTCTGATACCCCCCTCACACACACCTCATTCTGATACCCCCCTCACACACCTCATTCTGATACCCCCCTCACACACCTCATTCTGATACCCCCTCACACACCTCATTCTGATACCCCCCTCACACACCTCATTCTGATACCCCCTCACCCACCTCATTCTGATACCCCCTCACCCACCTCATTCTGATATCCTCCTCACACACACCTCATTCTGATACCCCCCTCACACACCTCATTCTGATACCCCCTCACACACACCTCATTCTGATACCCCCCCTCCACACACCTCATTCTGATACCCCCCCCACCCACCTCATTCTGATACCCCCCTCACACACTCATTCTGATACCCCCCCCACACACACCTCATTCTGATACCCCCCTCACACACCTCATTCTGATACCCCCTCCACACACCTCATTCTGATACCCCCCTCACCCACCTCATTCTGATACCCCCTCCCACACACCTCATTCTGATACCCCCTCACCACACCTCATTCTGATATCCTCCTCACACACACCTCATTCTGATACCCCCCTCACACACCTCATTCTGATACCCCCCTCACACACCTCATTCTGATACCCCCTCACCCACCTCATTCTGATACCCCCTCCACACACCTCATTCTGATACCCCCTCCACACACACTCATTCTGATACCCCCTCACACCACCTCATTCTGATACCCCCCACACACACCTCATTCTGATACCCCCCTCCACACACCTCATTCTGATACCCCCCTCCACACACCTCATTCTGATACCCCCTCCACCACACCTCGTTCTGATATCCTCCTCACACACCTCATTCTGATATCCCCTCCACACACACCTCATTCTGATACCCCCCTCACACACACCTCATTCTGATACCCCCTCCACACACCTCATTCTGATATCCTCCCTCACACACCTCATTCTGATACCCCCTCCACACACCTCATTCTGATAACCCCCTCACACACCTCATTCTGATAACCCCCTCCACACACCTCATTCTGATACCCCCCACACACACCTCATTCTGATAACCCCCCTCACACACCTCATTCTGATACCCCCTCCACACACCTCATTCTGATATCCTCCCTCACACACCTCATTCTGATACCCCCTCACACACCTCATTCTGATACCCCCTCCACACACCTCATTCTGATACCCCCTCACACACCTCATTCTGATATCCCCCTCACACACCCTCATTCTGATACCCCCCCTCCACACACCTCATTCTGATACCCCCTCCACACACCTCATTCTGATACCCCCCTCCACACACACCTCATTCTGATATCCCCCTCACACACCTCATTCTGATACCCCCCTCACACACCTCATTCTGATACCCCCTCACACACCTCATTCTGATACCCCCTCCACACACCTCATTCTGATACCCCCTCACACACCTCATTCTGATACCCCCCTCACACACCTCATTCTGATACCCCCTCCACACACCTCATTCTGATACCCCCTCACACACCTCATTCTGATACCCCCTCACACACCCTCATTCTGATACCCCCTCACACACCTCATTCTGATACCCCCTCCACACACCTCATTCTGATATCCTCCCTCCACACACACCTCATTCTGATACCCCCTCCACACACACCTCATTCTGATACCCCCTCCACACACCTCATTCTGATACCCCCCTCACACACACCTCATTCTGATACCCCCTCCACACACCTCATTCTGATACCCCCCTCCACACACACCTCATTCTGATATCCCCCTCCACACACACCTCATTCTGATACCCCCTCCTCACCACCTCATTCTGATACCCCCCTCACACACACCTCATTCTGATACCCCCCTCACACACCTCATTCTGATACCCCCTCACACACCTCATTCTGATATCCTCCTCACACACCTCATTCTGATACCCCCTCACACACCTCATTCTGATACCCCCCTCCACACACCTCATTCTGATACCCCCCACACACACCTCATTCTGATATCCTCCCCCTCACACACCTCATTCTGATATATATATATACCTTATTTAGAGACGCTTTTATCCAAAGCGACTTACAGTCATGTGTGCATACATTCTACGTATGGGTGGTCCCGGGGATCAACACACCCCTGGCGTCTGATAGCGCCATGCTCTACCAACTGAGCTACAGAAGGACCACGATATCCCCCTCACACCTCATTCTGATACCCCCTCACACACCTCATTCTGATACCCCCTCCACACACACCTCATTCTGATAACCCCCTCACACACCTCATTCTGATACCCCCTCACACACCTCGCTCTGATACCCCCTCACACACCTCATTCTGATAACCCCTCACACACCTCATTCTGATACCCCCTCACACACCTCATTCTGATACCCCCCTCACACACCTCATTCTGATAACCCCTCACCCACCTCATTCTGATACCCCCCACACACACCTCATTCTGATACCCCCCTCACACACCCTCATTCTGACCCCCCTCACCCACCTCATTCTGATATCCCCCTCACACACCTCATTCTGATACCCCCTCACACACCTCATTCTGATACCCCCCCCACACACCTCATTCTGATACCCCCATCACACACCTCATTCTGATACCCCCCTCACCCACCTCATTCTGATACCCCCTCACCCACCTCATTCTGATACCCCCTCACCCACCTCATTCTGATACCCCCCTCACCCACCTCTCATTCTGATACCCCACCACACACACATCATTCTGATACACCCCCTCACACACCTCATTCTGATACCCTCCTCCACACACACCTCATTCTGATACCCCCCTCCACACACACCTCATTCTAATACCCCCTCCACACACACCTCATTCTGATACCCCTCCTCCACACACACCTCATTCTGATACCCCTCCTCCACACACACCTCATTCTGATACCCCTCCCTCCACACACACCTCATTCTGATACCCCCTCCACACACCTCATTCTGATACCCCTCCTCCACACACACCTCATTCTAATACCCCCTCACCCACCTCAACTGATACCCCATAACACATCATTCTGATACACCCCTTCACACACCTCGTTCTGATACCCCTCCTCCACACACACCTCATTCTGATACCCCTCACAACCACCTCATTCTGATACCCCCCTCACACACCTCATTCTGATACCCCTCCAACACATACCAATAAATTCTGATACCCCCTCCACACATACCATAATTCTGATACCCCCCCCTCCACATATACCTCATAAATCTGATACCCCCCTCCACACACAACCATAAATTCTGATACCCCCTCCACACATAACCATAAATATACTGATATCCCCTCCACACATACCATAAATATCTGATATCCCTGCTCCACATATACCTCATTCTGATACCCCCTCCACATATACCCATAAATTCTGATACCCCCTCTCCACACATACCTAAATTCTGATCCCCCTCCACACATAACCTAATTCTGATACCCCCTCACCCACCTCATGATGTAAAATAAATATACTGTATCCCCCTGATCAACATATAGCCATAAATATACTGTATCCCTGATCAACATATAACCATAAATATACTGTATCCCTGGTCAACATATAACCATAAATATACTGTATCCTAAACCCTGATCAACATATAACCATAAATATACTGTATCCCTGATCAACATATAACCATAAATATACTGTATCCCTGATCAACATATAACCATAAATATACTGTATCCTAAACCCTGATCAACATATAACCATAAATATACTGTATCCCTGATCAACATATAACCATAAATATACTGTATCCCTGATCAGCATATAACCATAAATATACTGTATCCCTGATCAACATATAACCATAAATATACTGTATCCCTGATCAACATATAACCATAAATATACTGTATCCTAAACCCTGATCAACATATAACCATAAATATACTGTATCCTAAACCCTGATCAACATATAGCCATAAATATACTGTATCCCTGATCAACATATAGCCATAAATATACTGTATCCTAAACCCTGATCAACATATAACCATAAATATACTGTATCCCTGATCAACATATAACCATAAATATACTGTATCCTAAACCCTGATCAACATATAACCATAAATATACTGTATCCCTGATCAACATATAGCCATAAATATACTGTATCCCTGATCAACATATAACCATAAATATACTGTATCCCTGATCAACATATAGCCATAAATATACTGTATCCCTGATCAACATATAACCATAAATATACTGTATCCCTGATCAACATATAACCATAAATATACTGTATCCCTGATCAACATATAACCATAAATATACTGAATCCCCCTGATCAACATATAACCATAAATATACTGTATCCCTGATCAACATATAACCATAAATATACTGTATCCTAAACCCTGATCAACATATAACCATAAATATACTGTATCCCTGATCAACATATAACCATAAATATACTGTATCCCTGATCAACATATAACCATAAATATACTGTATCCTAAACCCTGATCAACATATAACCATAAATATACTGTATCCCTGATCAACATATAACCATAAATATACTGTATCCTAAACCCTGATCAACATATAACCATAAATATACTGTATCCCTGATCAACATATAACCATAAATATACTGTATCCCTGATCAACATATAACCATAAATATACTGTATCCTAAACCCTGATCAACATATAGCCATAAATATACTGTATCCCTGATCAACATATAACCATAAATATACTGTATCCCTGATCAACATATAGCCATAAATATACTGTATCCCTGATCAACATATAACCATAAATATACTGTATCCCTGATCAACATATAGCCATAAATATACTGTATCCTAAACCCTGATCAACATATAACCATAAATATACTGTATCCCTGATCAACATATAGCCATAAATATACTGTATCCCTGATCAACATATAACCATAAATATACTGTATCCCTGATCAACATATAGCCATAAATATACTGTATCCCTGATCAACATATAACCATAAATATACTGTATCCCTGATCAACATATAACCATAAATATACTGTATCCCTGATCAACATATAACCATAAATATACTGTATCCTAAACCCTGATCAACATATAACCATAAATATACTGTATCCCTGATCAACATATAACCATAAATATACTGTATCCCTGATCAACATATAACCATAAATATACTGTATCCCTGATCAACATATAACCATAAATATACTGTATCCCTGATCAACATATAACCATAAATATACTGTATCCTAAACCCTGATCAACATATAACCATAAATATACTGTATCACTGATCAACATATAGCCATAAATATACTGTATCCCTGATCAACATATAGCCATAAATATACTGTATCCCTGATCAACATATAACCATAAATATACTGTATCCCTGATCAACATATAACCATAAATATACTGTATCCCTGATCAACATATAACCATAAATATACTGTATCCTAAACCCTGATCAACATATAGCCATAAATATACTGTATCCCTGATCAGCATATAGCCATAAATATACTGTATCCCTGATCAACATATAACCATAAATATACTGTATCCTAAACCCTGATCAGCATATAACCATAAATATACTGTATCCCTGATCAACATATAACCATAAATATACTGTATCCCTGATCAACATATAACCATAAATATACTGTATCCCTGATCAACATATAGCCATAAATATACTGTATCCCTGATCAACATATAACCATAAATATACTGTATCCCTGATCAACATATAACCATAAATATACTGTATCCCTGATCAACATATAACCATAAATATACTGTATCCTAAACCCTGATCAACATATAACCATAAATATACTGTATCCTAAACCCTGATCAACATATAACCATAAATATACTGTATCCCTGATCAACATATAGCCATAAATATACTGTATCCTAAACCCTGATCAACATATAACCATAAATATACTGTATCCCTGATCAACATATAACCATAAATATACTGTATCCCTGATCAACATATAACCATAAATATACTGTATCCTAAACCCTGATCAACATATAGCCATAAATATACTGTATCCCTGATCAACATATAACCATAAATATACTGTATCCCTGATCAACATATAACCATAAATATACTGTATCCCTGATCAACATATAACCATAAATATACTGTATCCCTGATCAACATATAACCATAAATATACTGTATCCCTGATCAACATATAACCATAAATATACTGTATCCTAAACCCTGATCAACATATAACCATAAATATACTGTATCCTAAACCCTGATCAACATATAACCATAAATATACTGTATCCTAAACCCTGATCAACATATAACCATAAATATACTGTATCCTAAACCCTGATCAACATATAACCATAAATATACTGTATCCTAAACCCTGATCAACATATAACCATAAATATACTGTATCCCTGATCAACATATAACCATAAATATACTGTATCCCTGATCAACATATAACCATAAATATACTGTATCCTAAACCCTGATCAGCATATAACCATAAATATACTGTATCCTAAACCCTGATCAACATATAACCATAAATATACTGTATCCTAAACCCTGATCAACATATAACCATAAATATACTGTATCCTAAACCCTGATCAACATATAACCATAAATATACTGTATCCCTGATCAACATATAACCATAAATATACTGTATCCTAAACCCTGATCAACATATAACCATAAATATACTGTATCCCTGATCAACATATAACCATAAATATACTGTATCCCTGATCAACATATAACCATAAATATACTGTATCCCTGATCAACATATAACCATAAATATACTGTATCCCTGATCAACATATAACCATAAATATACTGTATCCCTGATCAACATATAACCATAAATATACTGTATCCTAAACCCTGATCAACATATAGCCATAAATATACTGTATCCCTGATCAACATATAACCATAAATATACTGAATCCCTGATCAGCATATAACCATAAATATACTGTATCCCTGATCAACATATAACCATAAATATACTGTATCCCTGATCAACATATAACCATAAATATACTGTATCCCTGATCAACATATAGCCATAAATATACTGTGTCCCTGATCAACATATAACCATAAATATACTGTATCCCTGATCAACATATAACCATAAATATACTGTATCCCTGATCAACATATAACCATAAATATACTGTATCCCTGATCAACATATAACCATAAATATACTGTATCCCTGATCAACATATAACCATAAATATACTGTATCCCTGATCAACATATAACCATAAATATACTGTATCCCTGATCAACATATAGCCATAAATATACTGTATCCCTGATCAACATATAACCATAAATATACTGTATCCCTGATCAACATATAACCATAAATATACTGTATCCCTGATCAGCATATAACCATAAATATACTGTATCCCTGATCAACATATAGCCATAAATATACTGTATCCCTGATCAACATATAGCCATAAATATACTGTATCCCTGATCAACATATAGCCATAAATATACTGTATCCCTGATCAACATATAACCATAAATATACTGTATCCCTGATCAACATATAGCCATAAATATACTGTATCCCTGATCAACATATAACCATAAATATACTGTATCCCTGATCAACATATAACCATAAATATACTGTATCCCTGATCAACATATAACCATAAATATACTGTATCACTGATCAGCATATAACCATAAATATACTGTATCCCTGATCAACATATAACCATAAATATACTGTATCCTAAACCCTGATCAACATATAACCATAAATATACTGTATCCTGATAAACCCTGATCAACATAATGTATCCCCGATCAACATATAACCATAAATATACTGTATCCCTGATCAACATATAACCATAAATATACTGTATCCCTGATCAACATATAACCATAAATATACTGTATCCCTGATCAACATATAACCATAAATATACTGTATCCCTGATCAACATATAACCATAAATATACTGTATCCCTGATCAACATATAACCATAAATATACTGTATCCCTGATCAACATATAGCCATAAATATACTGTATCCCTGATCAACATATAACCATAAATATACTGTATCCCTGATCAACATATAACCATAAATATACTGTATCCCTGATCAACATATAACCATAAATATACTGTATCCCTGATCAACATATAACCATAAATATACTGTATCCCTGATCAACATATAACCATAAATATACTGTATCCCTGATCAACATATAACCATAAATATACTGTATCCCTGATCAACATATAACCATAAATATACTGTATCCCTGATCAACATATAGCCATAAATATACTGTATCCCTGATCAACATATAACCATAAATATACTGTATCCCTGATCAACATATAGCCATAAATATACTGTATCCTAAACCCTGATCAACATATAACCATAAATATACTGTATCCTAAACCCTGATCAACATATAACCATAAATATACTGTATCCCTGATCAACATATAACCATAAATATACTGTATCCCTGATCAACATATAACCATAAATATACTGTATCCCTGATCAACATATAACCATAAATATACTGTATCCCTGATCAACATATAACCATAAATATACTGTATCCTAAACCCTGATCAACATATAACCATAAATATACTGTATCCCTGATCAACATATAACCATAAATATACTGTATCCCTGATCAACATATAGCCATAAATATACTGTATCCCTGATCAACATATAGCCATAAATATACTGTATCCCTGATCAACATATAACCATAAATATACTGTATCCCTGATCAACATATAACCATAAATATACTGTATCCTAAACCCTGATCAACATATAGCCATAAATATACTGTATCCTAAACCCTGATCAACATATAACCATAAATATACTGTATCCCTGATCAACATATAACCATAAATATACTGTATCCTAAACCCTGATCAACATATAACCATAAATATACTGTATCCTAAACCCTGATCAACATATAACCATAAATATACTGTATCCTAAACCCTGATCAACATAATGTATCCCCGATTAACATATAACCAGTAAAGCTGATCCCAGATCAGTGGTGGTGGGCAGGCTTACCTCAGAGACTGGGCTATGATGTTCTCACATATGGTCAGGCAGTGGGCCACTCTGTCCTTTTTGGTGGTGGCCAGCTCTTTCTTCCTACAGAGAGAGAGAGGGGGAGAGAAAGAGCAACAGTGTGTGTGTGTGTGTGTGTGAGAGAGAGAGAGAAATCAGGTAACAAAGGGTTAATTAAGAGCATATGCAAGAAAAAAGAAGACTGGTAGCATTACCTTGTCTAACGAAGTGGAACAACAATGGAGTGTGTGTGTGTGTGTGTGTGTGTGTGTGTGTGTGTGTGTGTGTGTGTGTGTGTGTGTGTGTGTGTGATGCCAGTCTATTGCTAAAGGTAAGACTGATTACAAAGTCACTGTACATGCCTGTACAACCTACATTGACACTGTTAAATGGTTCATTAAATTGTTAACTAACAGCTAGCCGGACTATCTGCATTGACTCATCACATACACTGCTGCTGCTACTGTTTATTATCTATCCTGTTGCCTGGTCACTTTCTCTCTACCTGTATATGTACTGACTCATCACATACACTACTGCTACTGTTGATTATCTATCCTGTTGCCTGGTCACTTTCTCTCTACCTGTATATGTACTGACTCATCACATACACTACTGCTACTGTTGATTATCTATCCTGGTCACTTTCTCTCTACCTGTATATGTACTGACTCATCACATACACTACTGCTACTGTTGATTATCTATCCTGTAGCCTGGTCACTTCCTCTCTACCTGTATATGTACTGACTCATCACATACACTACTGCTACTGTTGATTATCTATCCTGTTGCCTGGTCACTTTCTCTCTACCTGTATATGTACTGACTCATCACATACCTGGCTGCTACTGTTGATTATCTACCCTGTAGCCTGGTCACTTCCTCTCTACCTGTATATGTACTGACTCATCACATACACTACTGCTACTGTTGATTATCTATCCCTGTAGCCTGGTCACTTCCTCTCTACCTGTATATGTACTGACTCATCACATACCTGGCTGCTACTGTTGATTATCTACCCTGTAGCCTGGTCACTTCCTCTCTACCTGTATATGTACTGACTCATCACATACCTGGCTGCTACTGTTGATTATCTACCCTGTTGCCTGGTCACTTTCTCTCTACCTGTATATGTACTGACTCATCACATACACTACTGCTACTGTTGATTATCTATCCTGTAGCCTGGTCACTTTCTCTCTACCTGTATATGTACTGACTCATCACATACACTACTGCTACTGTTGATTATCTATCCTGTAGCCTGGTCACTTTCTCTCTACCTGTATATGTACTGACTCATCACATACACTACTGCTACTGTTGATTATCTACCCTGGTCACTTTCTCTCTACCTGTATATGTACTGACTCATTACATACCTGAAAGAATTCACATATGTACCTGACTTTCATCCACCTGTTGATTATCTACCCTGTAGCCTGGTTTAAAACGGATTCAACTGTGATTTGATTATGTCACTGTCCTCATCACATTACAATCCATCATGTCAAAGTGGAATTATGTTTTAAGACATTTTTTTTTTTTTTTTTTTTTTTTACAAATGAATTCAAATTGAAATCTGAAATGTCTTGAGTCAATAAGTATTCCCACCCTTCTGTTATGGTGAAGCCTAAATCAGTTCAGGAGTCAAAATGTGCTTAACAAGTCACATTAAGTTGCATGGACTCACTCTGTGTGCAATAATAGTGTTGAACATGATTTTTGAATGACTACCTGTCTCTGTACCCCAACACGGACCTACAGATATCTGTATCCATCAGCCGAGCAGTGAATTTCAAACACAGTTTCAACTACAAAGACCAGGGAGGTTTTTCAGGGAGGTTTTCCAGTGCTCAGAGGGATATTCAAAAGGAAGGCGCCTATTGGTAGATGAAAAATATCACTTTGAACATGGTGAAGTTATTCATTACCCTTTGGATGGTGTATCTATACACCAAGTCACTACAAAGATACAGTCACTACAGTAAGTCACTACTAACTGTTGCCGGAGAGGAAGGAAACCGCTCAGGGATTTCACCATGAGGCCAATGGGGACTGTAAAATAGTTACAGAGTTTAATGGCTGTGATAGGAGAAAACTGAGGATGGATCAACAACATTGTAGTTACTCCACAATACTAACCTAAGTGACAGAGGGAAAAGAAGCTTGACAGAATAAAAAAATATTCAAATAATGCATCCTGTTTGCAACATGGGCACTAAAGTAAAACTGGACAAATGTGGCAAAGCAATTACATTTATGTCCTGAATACAATGCATTATGTTTGGGGCAAATCCAACATCATCACTGAGTACCACTCTTCATATGTTCAAGCATGGTGGTGGCTGACTCATGTTATGGGTATGCTTGTCATTGGCAAGAACTAGGGAGTTTCTTTTAGGATAAAAATTAATGGAATAGAGCCATGCACAGGCAAGAATCCTCGAGGAAAACCTGGTTCAGTTTGCTTTCAGCAGGACAATAACCTACAACAAGGCCAAATATACACTGGAGTTTCTTACCAAGAAGACATTGAATGTTCCCGAGTGGCCTAGTAACAGTTTATCTAAAATCAGCTTCAAAATCTACGTCAAGACTTGAAAATGGCTGTCTAGCAATGATCAACAACCAACTTGACAAAGCGGGAATGCATTTCTTAACAATAATGTTCACATATTGTACAGTCCAGGTGTGTAAATCTCTTAGAGACTCACAACTGTAATGGCTGCCAAAATGTGATTCAAACATCTCAGGGGGTCTTTCATTTATTTTTCACAGAAAATGTTCCAATTCTCTTCCACTTTGACATGAGAATACTTTGTGTGGATTGTTGTCAAAAAAATCTTAATTGAATACGGTTTTTATCCCACTTTGTAACACAACAAAACGTGGAAAAAGTCAAGGGGTGTGAATACTTTCTCGAGGCTCTGTATTTCCTCCTGTTAGTATTTCTCTATTTTTTCTCTCTCTCTCTGCATTGTTGGGGAAGGTGCCTGTCAGTAAGCATGTCACTGTTAGTCTACACCTTGTTGTTTACCAAGCATGTGACAAACACAAATGTCATTATGTTGCTTTGATTAAAGAAATGTATTGAAATCAATTATACATATAATTATAATAATATAATATATATTAGACAACAAGCAACGAATGATTGTGGGGGGTGGAAACTCAAATCAGTCAATCTGCACAATGTATATGAGAGAAGAGAAATTAAACTTGATTTTTATTTATTTTTTCCACAATGTATATGAGAGAAGAGAAATTAAACTTGATTTTTTTTTTTTTTTCCCAAGACTTTACTTTAGTGAAATGATATCGTAATATTTAGTCCACCTTGGCATTTGTTTACAAGCTCCAGCTATCAAATAGACGTGGGGTGTAAAAACTGTGTGTTGCTGTGTGTGTTGTGACAGGGTCGCCTGGACTGGACGGTGACAGCTAGCGAGCTATAAACCTGCTAACTAGCTTCGCTAACCAGCCAACTACCGTGTATGTGTCACGTAAAGCTTAACTCGTCGCTAGCAGTGTCTCAACACACAATGACCATAATAAACAAAACACGGACGTACTGTTTTTGAGCCGTCTCCTCGGCCGTCGGCGCTCCCTGTTGTTGTTGGAAAGACTTGAGAGATTCAAAGGCCTTCATTAATTTATCCATGGTGGCCATTTTTTTTTTTTTAACCAGCAGTGGTTAGGTTAGCTTAGCTGTGGCTAATATTTACACAATTTTGTCGTTTAAGTGTCAGTTAGCTAGCTATCGGAATCAACCAGGGGGGAGAGTAACAAAAAAAAAAAAACACCCGTCGGGAAGCGAACCGTCCGTAGTACGACGAGCGTATGAACGCTTACTCGCGACTACTTTTACTGCCGCCTCTCCGACTTCACTTATCGACGCAAGATAAATCCTTTATTTCTTTCCAATAGCCTCGGTGAATGAACTAGGACGCTGGTTGATGTCGCCACTACCGTCCACACTCAAAGCCATCTTCGATGCGCCCGGACAGAATCACAAGGAAGTGGGAGCTCCTGTGACAGTTGGTGGGGAAGGGTTGGGCCAACGCTGCACCGGTAGCCAATCAGAGGAAGAGCGAGCACCAATTAGGACGAGGCTCGGGCCGTAGGTTGTGACGAGGCTCGGGCCGTAGTCAGTTGTGATTGGGTGGAGGCACCAATAAGAACGAGGCTCGGGCCGTCGTGATTGGGTGGAGGCACCAATAAGGATGAGGCTCGGGCCGTTGTCAGCCGTGATTGGGTGGAGGCACCAATAAGGATGAGGCTCGGGCCGTCGTCAGTTGTGATTGGGTGGAGGCACCAATAAGGACGAGGCTAGGGCCGTTGTCAGCCGTGATTGGGTGGATGGGGAACGGCTTTTTTGTTGTTGTTGAGCGTCACGAGTGCTGAAATCCTGCACGACGAGGCGATATTCCGTGATATCAGAACGGTATATCATCTGCACCGTTTACGTTCTATGCCTTTCAACGGTAATCCCGACTGTTGAGTCGGGGGGAAAAAACGGACGTTTCCTTCCAAGTGAGCGATCTTGGCAGAATCATCATGTGATTAGGGCGTGTGTCTGCTCTGGGGAGATGTGGATGAGGTAGTGCGTATTGAAAACATTAGCCCCTGCAGTCACATTGCAGTGTATTTCAGCACGCGCACTTATTAGGGTGATATCAACATTTCAATTAGAACAGGTAGAATAGAAAAACGTACGAATCAAAATTAAATAAATGTGTTTTCTTCCAATGACTGTCTCACACACCCAGAAATGTAGTACCTGTAGGAAACACTCAATCACTACCTGACATGTAGACTATACCTGTATATGTGCTTTCTATCTGTCCCAAATGGCAGTCTATTCCCTGTGTAGTGCACCACTTTGGACTAGGATCCATAGCACTCAAAAGTAGTACACTACAGTATGGAGGGGTTAAGGCTTTATCCTGCCTTACTGTTGGGTTCAGTTAGGGACACCTCCTTTATCCTGCTTTACTGTTGGGTTCAGTTTGGGACACCTCCTTTATCCTGCTTTACTGTTGGGTTCAGTTAGGGACACCTCCTTTATCCTGCTTTACTGTTGGGTTCAGTTAGGGACACCTTTATCCTGATGTACTGTTGGGTTCAGTTCGGGACACCTCTTTTATCCTGCTTTACTGTTTGGTTCAGTTAGGGACACCTCCCTTATCCTTCTGTACGGTTGGGTTCAGTTTGGGACACCTCCTTTATCCTGCTTTACTGTTGGGTTCAGTTAGGGACACCTTTATCCTGCTTTACTGCTGGGTTCAGTTAGGGACACCTTTATCCTGCTTTACTGTTGGGTTCAGTTAGGGACACCTCCTTTATCCTGCTTTACTGTTGGGTTCAGTTAGGGACACCTCCTTTATCCTGCTTTACTGCTGGGTTCAGTTTGGGACACCTCCTTTATCCTGCTTTACTGCTGGGTTCAGTTAGGGACACCTCCTTATCCTGCTTTAATGTTGGGTTCAGTTAGGGACACCTCCTTTATCCTGCTTTACTGCTGGGTTCAGTTAGGTTCCTGTTTACTGCTGGGTTCAGTTTGGGACACCTAAAAAAAAAAAAAAAACTTTATCCTGCTTTACTGCTGGGTTCAGTTTGGGACACCTCCTTTATCCTGCTTTAATGTTGGGTTCAGTTAGGGACACCTCCTTTATCCTGCTTTACTGCTGGGTTCAGTTAGGGACACCTCCTATCCTGCTTTACTGCTGGGTTCAGTTAGGGACACCTCCTTTATCCTGCTTTACTGCTGGGTTCAGTTAGGGACACCTCCTTTATCCTGCTTTACTGTTGGGTTCAGTTAGGGACACCTTCTTTATCCTGCTTTACTGCTGGGTTCAGTTAGGGACACCTCCTTTATCCTGCTGGGTTCAGTTAGGGACACCTTTACCTGCTTTACTGTTGGGTTCAGTTAGGGACACCTCCTTTATCCTGATTTACTGCTGGGTTCAGTTAGGGACACCTCCTTTATCCTGCTTTACTGTTGGGTTCAGTTAGGGACACCTCCTTATCCTGCTTTAATGTTGGGTTCAGTTAGGGACACCTCCTTTATCCTGCATTACTGCTGGGTTCAGTTAGGGACACCTCCTTATCCTGCTTTACTGCTGGGTTCAGTTTGGGACACCTCCTTTATCCTGCTTTACTGCTGGGTTCAGTTTGGGACACCTCCTTTATCCTGCTTTAATGTTGGGTTCAGTTAGGGACACCTCCTTTATCCTGCTTTACTGCTGGGTTCAGTTAGGGACACCTCCTTTATCCTGCTTTACTGCTGGGTTCAGTTAGGGACACCTTTATCCTGCTTTACTGCTGGGTTCAGTTAGGGACACCTCCTTTATCCTGCTTTACTGCTGGGTTCAGTTAGGGACACCTCCTTTATCCTGCTTTACTGCTGGGTTCAGTTAGGGACACCTCCTTTATCCTGCTTTACTGCTGGGTTCAGTTAGGGACACCTCCTTTATCCTGCTTTACTGTTGGGTTCAGTTAGGGACACCTCCTTTATCCTGCTTTACTGCTGGGTTCAGTTAGGGACACCTCCTTATCCTGCTTTAATGTTGGGTTCAGTTAGGGACACCTCCTTTATCCTGCTTTACTGCTGGGTTCAGTTAGGGACACCTCCTTATCCTGCTTTACTGCTGGGTTCAGTTTGGGACACCTCCTTTATCCTGCTTTACTGCTGGGTTCAGTTTGGGACACCTCCTTTATCCTGCTTTAATGTTGGGTTCAGTTAGGACACCTTTATCATTTACTGCTGGGTTCAGTTAGGGACACCTCCTTTATCCTGCTTTACTGCTGGGTTCAGTTAGGGACACCTTTATCCTGCTTTACTGCTGGGTTCAGTTAGGGACACCTCTTTATCCTGCTTTACTGCTGGGTTCAGTTAGGGACACCTCCTTTATCCTGCTTTACTGCTGGGTTCAGTTAGGGACACCTCCTTTATCCTGCTTTACTGCTGGGTTCAGTTAGGGACACCTCCTTTACCTGCTTTACTGCTGGGTTCAGTTAGGGACACCTCCTTTATCCTGCTTTACTGCTGGGTTCAGTTAGGGACACCTCCTTTATCCTGCTTTACTGCTGGGTTCAGTTAGGGACACCTCCTTATCCTGCTTTAATGTTGGGTTCAGTTAGGGACACCTCCTTTATCCTGCTTTACTGCTGGGTTCAGTTAGGGACACCTCCTTTATCCTGCTTTACTGCTGGGTTCAGTTTGGGACACCTCCTTTATCCTGCTTTACTGCTGGGTTCAGTTTGGGACACCTCCTTTATCCTGCTTTAATGTTGGGTTCAGTTAGGGACACCTCCTTTATCCTGCTTTACTGCTGGGTTCAGTTAGGGACACCTCCTTTATCCTGCTTTACTGCTGGGTTCAGTTAGGGACACCTCCTTTATCCTGCTTTACTGCTGGGTTCAGTTTGGGACACCTCCTTTATCCTGCTTTACTGCTGGGTTCAGTTAGGGACACCTCCTTTATCCTGCTTTACTGCTGGGTTCAGTTAGGGACACCTCCTTTATCCTGCTTTACTGCTGGGTTCAGTTAGGGACACCTCCTTTATCCTGCTTTACTGCTGGGTTCAGTTAGGGACACCTCCTTTATCCTGCTTTACTGCTGGGTTCAGTTAGGGACACCTCCTTTATCCTGCTTTACTGCTGGGTTCAGTTAGGGACACCTCCTTTATCCTGCTTTACTGCTGGGTTCAGTTAGGGACACCTCCTTTATCCTGCTTTACTGCTGGGTTCAGTTAGGGACACCTCCTTTATCCTGCTTTACTGCTGGGTTCAGTTTGGGACACCTCCTTTATCCTGACTACAATGCATTACTGTGATATAAATCATGTGTCTCACCTTGCTTATCTTAAGGTGAAAGCACTAACTAAGTCACTCTGGATAAAAAGCCTCTGTCAAATGACTCAAATGTACCAAAAAACCAATCTGGAGACACGGGGGGTTTGTGTTATTTGTTTTTTTATCCAAACGGCAGTGTATTCTCAGAATAATTACAAATGTCAGAAGATATGACACAGTAACACCCAGTGATACAACTTGTACAACAATTACATGAACTACAGTGGTTGAACAACACGACTGTAAACAAAAAGAATCATAAAAAAAAAGGGCTCTGTCCCAAATGGCACCGTTTTCATTCCCTATGTAGTGCACTACTCTTGACCAGGGGCATTTTGACCAAAGCCTTTATGGGCTCTGTTCACAAGTAGGCCACTATATAGGGAGTATGTTGTCAATTTGGGACGTAGCCCCCACCCCCCCAAAAAAAATATATATATATAATTTGTCCGGTCACCTTGTGATAACAAATGTGTTGTTGTCCCCTGTAAATGTGTGTCATATGTTGGCACTGAAAGGTCATTTCAATTACAGACAAGGAACCTGCAACAACCTATAACATGCTTGAGTAATAATTACATAATTTTTTTGTTTCATATATTAAAATGCACTTTGTGCAGACATTCAAAACATGTAAAAAATAATAATAATAATAATTAAAAGTTATTTTTTGATGAGCTGTATTTAGGTTCCTTGTCAGACTAACGTGGGACCGTCCAGTCAGACGTCAAAAAGAAAGAACACTGACTAAGGATGACTGGTTGGCACATACTGTGGGTAAGGCCTGGAGTTCCTCCATCCTGGTCACATGACCAGGAACAACAAGGGGCCCTAGTTAGAAGATGGGACTGAATCCCGTCCTATAGACTCCGGGGGATTTGGACGATGCGCCATTTTTTTGTTGTCATTTCTGACCGAGACGACATGTGCAGCATTTTACTGTGAACATGGACTTTTTTTTGTTTTTTTTTTAAACGTGCATTGTGGAGAAAGCGCAATCGGATTGAATTGTGGGCCATAGAGAGGCTTTAAGTTGGGCTCAGAGGTTTTCCCGGGCCAGGTCACATGGTCAGAAACAACTCCTGGTCATCCACATACTGTAGAACAAGGTTTCTGCCAGTTATTTCAGTTGAAAAAAACGTTTTTTATTTTATTTTTTAAAACAAAAAACATTTCCAGTTTGATTTGATGTCATTTGCATTATGCTCAAAGACACTTCCTATAGTTTTTGCATGTGTCCCAAATGAAACGCTATGCCCTATGTAGTGCACTTCTTTTGTAGTGCACTACATACAGTAGGGAATAGGGTGCCATTTGGGAAGCAGCCAGTTTCCACACCTTAGTGCCGCAAAGTGAAATATCTTACTGCTGTACAGGGATGGATGCCAAGCCTTTACCCCCAGTCCAAGTGTGTGTGTGTGTGTGTGTGTGTGTGTGTGTGTGTGTGTGGAGGGTGTGTGTGTGGAGGGTGGGTGTGTGCGTGGAGGGTGTGTGTGGAGGGTGTGTGTGTGTGTGTGGAGGGTGTGTGTGTGCGTGGAGGGTGTGTGTGTGTGTGGAGGGTGTGTGTGTGCGTGGAGGGTGTGTGTGTATGTGTGGAGGGTGTGTGTGTGTATGTGTGGAGGGTGGGTGTGTGCGTGGAGGGTGTGTGTGTGGAGGGTGTGTGTGTGGAGGGTGGGTGTGTGCGTGGAGGGTGTGTGTGTGGAGGATGTGTGTGTGGAGGGTGGGTGTGTGCGTGGAGGGAGGGTGTGTGTGGAGGGAGGGTGTGTGTGTGGAGGGTGTGTGTGTGCGTGGAGGGTGTGTGTGTGGAGGGTGTGTGTGTGCGTGGAGGGTGTGTGTGTGTGTGGAGGGTGTGTGTGTGGAGGGTGTGTGTGTGGGAGGGTGTGTGTGTGCGTGGAGGGTGTGTGTGTGCGTGGAGGGTGTGTGTGTGCGTGGGGTGTGTGTGTGCGTGTGGAGGGTGTGTGTGCGTGGAGGGTGGGTGTGTGTGTGTGAGGGTGTGTGTGTGCGTGGAGGGTGTGTGTGTGTGTGGAGGGTGGGTGTGTGTGTGGAGGGTGTGTGTGTGCGTGGAGGGTGTGTGTGTGTGTGGAGGGTGGGTGTGTGCGTGGAGGGTGTGTGTGTGCGTGGAGGGTGTGTGTGTGGAGGGTGGGTGTGTGTGTGGAGGGTGTGTGTGTGTGTGTGTGTGGAGGGTGTGTGTGTGCGTGGAGGGTGTGTGTGTGGAGGGTGTGTGTGTGCGTGGAGGGTGTGTGTGTGGAGGGTGTGTGTGTGCGTGGAGGGTGTGTGTGTATGCCTGCGCCTAATGAGATATCAAAAGAGCGTACAAGTTTTGAAGTACATCATTTACATGGTTTTTGAGGCAAAGAGTGTTTCTACACTGACTGACAGGTGAGGTGAGCTCCGTGGTGCGTCTGGAAGCAGAGAAATATAACATGTAGAAAAAAGACAACAACAAGAAGCCAACAGCCAGAGCTAGCTATGTACTGCACTGTAGAACGTTCCTCGTTCTAGAATAGAATGTCTTGGAATAGCCAGATCTCTGAACACTCACAGTTCTCTTTCCCCCCCCATGTCAGATACCAGGCGTATTGGAGCCGAGCCACGACAAAGTGTATATGTACGTGAGAAACGTAACGTTGTTTTCTAACAGAGGAGTTCTAGTGGCTTCTTCTTCAGAAGAACTGTGTGGTGTATTCTAATTCTAAACGCATTTGATTGATTGATGATATTCAATGATTAACTGCAGTCATTTGTGTAAAAAAATAAATGTAGAATGGAATTCCTTGAACCCTTTGAAGGAATGTCAACATCCTGTTTGAACATTCTAATTGATTCAAATCAATGACGTCATAAAGGGATTCCGGAACAGAGGACAAAGGTAACCACTGTCATAAGATTCTTAGATTCACCCCTCCAATGGTTAAGCAGAATGAAAGGTCATTCTGGGAGGCTGGGTGTCTCTATAAAGGACATGAATACAGTATATATACAGCAAACAGACAAAAAGATCCATCTCAACATTTTCACAGCATTAAAAAAAAGTGAAAGGGGGTTACATTGGTTGGACGGTTGGTAAATAATATGGTCGCCTGAATGACAAAGAAAAACACAAACAAAATGGCCGAAAACGCTCGTCTCAAGTCATTCTTATGGAAGAGACTCCGTGGTGTAGGGAGACGTGATCATATCCTCATTCAAATCTCTCTCCTGGCACTACTTTTGACACGAGGCCTGGTCACTAGTGGTGCACTAAATAGGGAATAGAGGGCTCTGGTCACTAGTAGTTCACTATATAGGGAATAGGGCTCTGGTCACTAGTAGTTCACTATATAGGGAATAGGGCTCTGGTCACTAGTAGTTCACTATATAGGTAATAGGGCTCTGGTCACCAGTAGTTCACTAAATAGGGAATAGGGCTCTGGTCACTAGTAGTTCACTATATAGGGAATAGGGCTCTGGTCACTAGTAGTTCACTATATAGGTAATAGGGTGTCACACCCCCTTGGGTGGAGGCAAAGATATCATTATGATTAAACTGTAGGTCATTTTGCCACCCATCTCGGTGCCAAGGTCTAATTTAACCTGTTTGACATGTTTTTTGTTTGTTTGTTGATTATATGAAAGCACTTTTTGTCTTCAAAATGAAGCCAGTCTGAGTTACAAAACGTCCCGATTCTGTGACGTTTCATAACTTTTCTATTGGGTTTGTAAATCATCCTCATCACCACCATAGCTGAAGGCATGGACACAAGGTATACTGTTAAACTGTTAAATCAAGCCATCTCTCTTCCCACCCCTCTGCCAGAACAATGGACTATTCCATGTCAACAATGGACTATTCCATGCTTTTCTGGAAGTGGGTGACTACATTTTCCGTAGTTTTTTAGGGAAGTTTAAAGTTTTTAAGGAAGTTATTTTGACTATGAGACATGTAGACAGAATTCAAATCTTGTTCTGCTTTCCAATCCTCTCATATCTTCACGTGGACCCAGTAAGAAGGTCAGGGATCATTAACTACATTCAGACGGAATGTGATTACAAATTATTTGGAGACTTGCAATTTGACCGCAAGAAGCCCAAACAGATATATTTGACTAAAACATAATTATTTAAAACCGTGCCTACATTTTGCATACGATCCCATACCTGTATCTATCTATTATGGGAATATCTATTGTGTGAATATCTATTATGTGAATATCTATTATGTGAATATCTATTATGGGAATATCTATTGTGTGAATATCTATTGTGTGAATATCTATTATGTGAATATCTATTATGTGAATATCTATTATAGGAATATCTTGGAACATCTTTCCAAAATGTTAATAGTTTGGAGCTGTTTTGCTGGTGTTTTTACAGTCGTACGTCCAACAATAAAAATACAAATAAAAAAAATACAAATATATATAAATATATATAAATTGGGGGGCCAAATAAAATCACACGCGGGCCAAATTCAGCCCGTGTGCCACCAGTTAGAGAACCATGGCATAGAGTCTAACTATGGGCTGGGGGCTTCTTAGGGTGTAAGAACTAGGGGGGTGTTTTAGTCTAGGGTTTAGGGCGTAGAGTGTATGGTGCAAGGGGTTGATTTGGAACAGGGAATATGTGACATGGTAATACTGGACGTTGGCCAAAAGAATAGAAAAGAAAAGACAGACAGACATAGGATACATCCTAAATGGGACCCTATTCCCTATATAGGGCACTACATTAGACCAGAACCTAATTCTAGTGGTGTGGGGGCTGTGCTTTGGCAAAGTGGGTGGGGTTATATCCTTCCTGTTTGGCCCTGTCCGGGGGTGTCCTCAGATGGGGCCACAGTGTCTCCTGTCCCCTCCTGTCTCAGCCTCCAACATTTATGCTGCAGTAGTTTGTGTCGGGGGGCTAGGGTTAGTTTGTTATATCTGGAGTACTTCTCCTGTCCTATTCGGTGTCCTGTGTGAATCTAAGTGTGCGTTCTCTAATTCTCTCCTTCTTTCTTTCTCTCTCTTGGAGGACCTGAGCCCTAGGACCATGCCCCAGGACTACCTGACATGATGACTCCTTGCTGTCCCCAGTCCACCTGGCCATGCTGCTGCTCCAGTTTCAACGGTTCTGCCTTATTATTATTCGACCATGCTGGTCATTTATGAACATTTGAACATCTTGGCCATGTTCTGTTATAATCTCCACCCGGCACAGCCAGAAGAGGACTGGCCACCCCACATAGCCTGGTTCCTCTCTAGGTTTCTTCCTAAGTTTTGGCCTTTCTAGGGAGTTTTTCCTAGCCACCGTGCTTCTACACCTGCATTGCTTGCTGTTTGGGGTTTTAGGCTGGGTTTCTGTACAGCACTTTGAGATATCAGCTGATGTACGAAGGGCTATATAAATAAATTTGATTTGATATTCCCTATATAGGGCACTACATTAGACCAGAACCCTATTCCCTATATCGTGCACTACTTTAGACCAGAGCCCTATAGAACCCTATTCCCTATATAGTGCACTACTTTAGACCAGAGCCCTATAGAACCCTATTCCCTATATAGTGCACTACTTTAGACCAGAGCCCTATGGCACCAGTACTTTAGACCAGAGCCCTATTCCCTATATAGTGCACTACATTAGACCAGAGCCCTATTCCTACATAGTGCACTACATTAGACCAGAGCCCTATTCCCTACATAGTGCACTACATTAGACCAGAACCCTATTCCCTATATAGTGCACTACATTAGACCAGAGCCCTATTCCCTACATAGTGCACTACATTAGACCAGAGCCCTATGCCCTATTCCCTATAGTGCACTACATTAGACCAGAGCCCTATGGTCCCTATTCCCATATAGTGCACTACTTTAGACCAGAGCCCTAATCCCTACATAGTGCACTACATTAGACCAGAGCCCTATGGTACCCTATTCCCAAAATAGTGCACTACTTTAGACCAGAGCCCTATAGACCCCTATTCCCTACATTACTACTTTAGACCAGAGCCCTATGGTACCCTATTCCCTACATAGTGCACTACATTATGCAGGGAATAGGGCGCCATTTGGAAAGGCACACATACTATACAAACAAACACAAGGCTCCATCGAGAAAACTAATAAAAAAAGACTACTGATACAATGGTTCAGTCCCAAATAGTACCCTTTTCCCGACACAGTGCACTACTTCTGACCAGGACCCATAGGCCACAGGTAAAAGTAGTGGACTATATAGGGGAATAGGAAACCATTTGGGACATACGCTGTGCTTCTTTAAAAATAAAAAAAGAACAAGATCCTTAATACACTTTTTTTCCTCCAAAAAACAAATAAACAACAAAAATAAAAAACGTAACAATCAACAACAACAAAGTAGAAAATAATGATGTTTGCATTCAAGTGGTACTTAATATGGCTTTTATACAATACACCTTTTGGTGAAAATATACATCTAGGACACAATTCAAGTACAAATGTACAAAATCTTTAAACTCATATGTTTTTCTTTTAATTATTATAATTACACTTTTTAATACATATCATAAATACAGGTTTAACATTCATCGAGTTCCTAACATTTTACGCTCTGGGTGCGTTTGAAGAAGGAGGAGGAGGAGGAGGAGGAGGAGGGAGAGGAGAGGAGGAGGGAAAGGAGGAGGGAGAGCAGGTGGAGGAGGAGGAGGAGGGAGAGGAGGAGGAGGAGGAGGAGGAGGGAGGAGGAGGAGGAGGAGGAGGAGGAGGAGGAGGAGGAGGAGGAGGAGGAGGAGAGGAGGAGGGAAAGGAGGAGGGAGAGCAGGTGGAGGAGGAGGAGGAGGGAGAGGAGGAGGAGGAGGGAGGAGGAGAGGGGGAGGGGGAGGAGGAGGAGGAGGAGGAGGAGGAGGAGGAGGAGGAGGAGGGAGGAGGAGGAGGAGGAGAGGAGGGGAGGGAGGAGGAGGAGGAGGAGGAGGAGGAGAGGAGGAGGAGGAGGGAGGAGGAGGAGGAGGAGGAGGAGGAGGAGGAGGGAGGAGGGAGGGAAGGAGGAGGAGGGAGAGAGGTGGAGGAGGAGGAGGAGGAGGAGGAGGGAGGAGGAGGAGGGAGGAGGAGGAGGAGGGAGGAGGGAGGAGGAGGAGGGAGGAGGAGGAGGAGGAGGAGGAGGGAGGAGGAGGAGGAGGAGGAGGAGGAGGGAGGGAGGGAGGAGGAGGAGGGAGGAGGAGGAGGAGGAGGAGGAGGAGGGAGGAGGAGGAGGAGGAGGAGGAGGAGGAGGAGGAGGGAGGAGGAGGAGGAGGAGGGAGAGGGAGGAGGAGGGGGAGGAGAGGAGGAGGAGGGAGGGAGGAGGAGGAGGAGGAGGGAGAGCAGGAGGAGGAGGAGGAGGAGGAGGAGGGAGAGCAGGAGGAGGGAAGAGAGGGAGGAGGAGGAGGAGGAGGGAGAGCAGGAGGAGGAGGAGGAGGAGGGAGAGCAGGAGGAGGAGGAGGAGGGAGAGCAGGAGGAGGGAGAGCAGGAGGAGGGAGAGCAGGAGGAGGAGGGAGAGCAGGAGTGGTTTAAAGTCGGGAAGGCTCCTCGTGCTCTTCGTCTTCGTAGCCACTCTTTAAACAGACCTGGGAAGAGTTAGTTAAATAAGCTGTTACATAGGATCAATGGGTTCTTCATCTTTTAGAAACAGATTCTGAATCAGTTAGGTTACATACAGTACATTCTGAAAGTATTCTGACCCCTTCCATAGAATCAATGGGCTCTTTAACTTTAAATGTATTTTATTTTTTAGCATAAGACTATAACGTAACTTTTCACTACCTTTAAAAACAGACTCTGAATCAGTCAGAGGTTGTTGAATATTTTCAACAGGTTCTATGATACCATTAATAACTGACCCGAGATCAGCCATAGGTGTGCTGTATAATCTTTCAGCCATTATTTACATTCAAGTCATTTAGCGAACGCTCTTATCAGAGAGACTTACAGGAGCATTTAGGGTGAAGTGTCTTGCTCGAGGACACATCAACTGATTTTTCACCTTAGTTGGCTCAGGGATTCGAACCAGCAAACATTCGGTGACTTGCCCAACGCTCTTAAGCACCACACTACCTGCTGCTGCCATTAGGAACTGTTTCTGGGTCAGTTAGGCTACACATGTAGTTAATACAGAGATGTAGTCACACAGACTCAACACTTAGTTAGGCCTTATCAACTGGACTTCCTGCTGTACCAACTGGACTTCCTGCTTTATAAACTGGACTTCCTGCTTTACCAACTGGAACTGGACTTCCTTATAAACTGGACTTTACCAACTGGACTTCCTGGACTTTATGGACTTCCTGCTTTATCAACTGGACTTCCTGCTTTACCAACTGGACTTCCTGCTGTACCAACTGGACTTCCTGCTTTATCAACTGGACTTCCTGCTTTACCAACTGGACTTCCTGCTTTACCAACTGGACTTCCTGCTGTACCAACTGGACTTCCTGCTTTATCAACTGGACTTCCTGCTTTACCAACTGGACTTCCTGCTTTACCAACTGGACTTCCAACTGGACTTCCTACCAACTGGACTTCCTGCTGTACCAACTGGACTTCCTGCTTTATCAACTGGACTTCCTGCTTTATCAACTGGACTTCCTGCTTTATCAACTGGACAACTGGACTTCCTGCTGTACCAACTGGACTTCCTGAAACCAACTGGACTTCCTGCTTTATCAACTGGACTTCCTGATCAACTGGACTTCCTGCTTTATCAACTGGACTTCCTTTTACAACTGAGAAGAAACTGGACTTCCTGCTTTACCAACTGGAAACACAACTGGACTTCCTGCTTTATCAACTGGAAGAAACATCAACTGGACTTCCTGCTTTATCAACTGGACTTCCTGCTTTATCAACTGGAACTGGACTTCCTGCTTTACAACTGGACTTCCTCAACCAGACTGGACTTCCTGAAACACAACAGAGACTTCCTGCTTCAACTGAGAAGAAACACAACAGAGAGAGCTCTTCAACCAGAGAAGAAACACAAGCAGAGAGAGCCTTCAACCAGAGAAGAAACACAAGAGAGAGCCTTCAACCAGAGAAGAAACACAAGCAGAGAGAGCTTCAACCAGAGAAGAAACACAAGCAGAGAGCCTTCAACCAGAGAAGAAACACAAGCAGAGAGAGCCTTCAACCAGAGAAGAAACACAAGCAGAGAGCCTTCAACCAGAGAAGAAACACAAGCAGAGAGAGCCAACCAGAGAAGAAACACAAGCAGAGAGAGCCTTCAACCAGAGAAGAAACACAAGCAGAGAGAGCCTTCAACCAGAGAAGAAACACAAGCAGAGAGAGCCTTCAACCAGAGAAGAAACACAAGCAGAGAGAGCCTTCAACCAGAGAAGAAACACAAGCAGAGAGAGCCTTCAACCAGAGAAGAAACACAAGCAGAGAGAGCCTTCAACCAGAGAAGAAACACAAGCAGAGAGAGCCTTCAACCAGAGAAGAAACACAAGCAGAGAGAGCCTTCAACCAGAGAAGAAACACAAGCAGAGAGAGCCTTCAACCAGAGAAGAAACACAAGCAGAGAGAGCCTTCAACCAGAGAAGAAACACAAGCAGAGAGAGCCTTCAACCAGAGAAGAAACACAAGCAGAGAGAGCCTTCAACCAGAGAAGAAACACAAGCAGAGAGAGCCTTCAACCAGAGAAGAAACACAAGCAGAGAGAGCCTTCAACCAGAGAAGAAACACAAGCAGAGAGCCTTCAACCAGAGAAGAAACACAAGCAGAGCCGACAACCAGAGAAGAAACACGCAGAGAGAGCCTTCAACCAGAGAAGAAACACAAGCAGAGAGAGCCTTCAACCAGAGAAGAAACACAAGCAGAGAGCCTTCAACCAGAGAAGAAACACAAGCAGAGAGAGCCTTCAACCAGAGAAGAAACACAAGCAGAGAGAGCCTTCAACCAGGGAAGAAACACAAGCAGAGAGAGCCTTCAACCAGAGAAGAAACACAAGCAGAGAGAGCCTTCAACCAGAGAAGAAACACAAGCAGAGAGAGCAACCAGAGAAGCACAAGCAGAGAGCCTTCAACCAGAGAAGAAACACAAGCAGAGAGAGCCTTCAACCAGGGAAGAAACACAAGCAGAGAGAGCCTTCAACCAGGAAGAAACACAAGCAGAGAGAGCCTTCAACCAGGGAAGAAACACAAGCAGAGAGCCCTTCAACCAGGAAGAAACACAAGCAGAGAGAGCCTTCAACCAGGGAAGAAACACAAGCAGAGAGAGCCTTCAACCAGGAAGAAACACAACCAGAGAGCCTTCAACCAGAGAAGAAACACAAGCAGAGAGACTCTTCAACCAGAGAAGAAACACAAGCAGAGAGAGCCTTCAACCAGAGAAGAAACACAAGCAGAGAGAGCCTTCAACCAGAGAAGAAACACAAGCAGAGAGAGCCTTCAACCAGAGAAGAAACACAAGCAGAGAGCCTTCAACCAGAGAAGAAACACGCAGAGGTAAAGAAGAAGAAAAGAAAGATGGAGGAAGAGGGAAGTACCTTAACCCCCA
>NW_026287848.1:182500-200000 GCF_023373465.1 Oncorhynchus keta | reverse complement strand
CCCCTCCTCTCTCCTTTACCTCCCTCATCCCCTCCTCTCTCCTTTACCTCCCTCATCCCCTCCTCTCTCCTTTACCTCCCTCATCCCCTCCTCTCTCCTTTACCTCCCTCATCCCCTCCTCTCTCCTTTACCTCCCTCATCCCCTCCTCTCTCCTTTACCTCCCTCATCCCCTCCTCTCTCCTTTACCTCCCTCATCCCCTCCTCATCCCCTCCTCTCCTTTACCTCCCTCATCCCCTCCTCTCTCCTTTACCCCCTCCTCTCTCCCTTACCTCCCTCATCCCCTCCTCTCTCCTTTACCTCCCTCATCCCCTCCTCTCTCCTTTACCTCCCTCATCCCCTCCTCTCTCCTTTACCTCCCTCATCCCCTCCTCATCCCCTCCTCTACCTCCCTCATCCCCTCCTCTCTCCTTTACCTCCCTCATCCCCTCCTCTCTCCTTTACCTCCCTCATCCCCTCCTCTCTCCTTTACCTCCCTCATCCCCTCCTCTCTCCTTTACCTCCCTCATCCCCTCCTCTCTCCTTTACCTCCCTCATCCCCTCCTCTCTCCTTTACCTCCCTCATCCCCTCCTCATCCCCTCCTCTCTCCTTTACCTCCCTCGTCAAAGAAGAAGATTGTATTTGTGGACAACCACACAGACAGGTTTTACACTAGTGCTCCAAAAGCTCATTCATGGATGAAGTAAATATTATCTCTGGTGGACCGGGTCAGAAACATGACCACTGATCAACCACCATGGATACAGCAGACACAGTAGAGAAGAGATGTTGACCACACACACCTGCACACAGAACACACACACACCTGCACACAGAACACACACACACACACAGAACACACACACACACCTGCACACAGAACACACACACACCTGCACCAGAACACACAGAACACAGAACACACACCTGCACACAGAACACACACACCTGCACAGAACACACACACACCTGCACCAGAACACACAGAACAGAACACACACACACCTGCACACAGAACACACACACACCTGCACAGAACACACACACCTGCACACAGAACACACACACCTGCACACAGAACACACACACACCTGACACAGAACACACACACAGCACACAGAACACACACACCTGCACACAGAACACACACACCTGCACACAGAACACCACACACCTGCACACAGAACACATACACACCTGCACACAGAACACACACACACCTGCACACAGAACACACACACTGCACACAGAACACACACACCTGCACACAGAACACACACACCTGCACACAGAACACACACACCTGCACACAGAACACACACACCTGCACACAGAACACACACACACCTGCACACAGAACACACAGAACAGAACACACACCTGCACACAGAACAGAACACACACACACACACACCTGCACACAGAACACACACACCTGCACACAGAACACACACACCTGCACACAGAACACACACACACCTGCACACAGAACACACACACACCTGCACACAGAACACACACACACCTGCACACAGAACACACACACACACACACCTGCACACAGAACACACACACACACACACACAACACACACACACACCTGCACACAGAACACACACACACCTGCACACAGAACACACACACACACAACACACACACACACCTGCACAGAACACACACACACACACACACCTGCACACAGAGCACACAGGAACACACACACACACACACACACACACACACACACACACACACACACACACACACACACACACAACACACACACACACACACACACAGAACACACACACACACCTGCACACAGAACACACACCCCATGTGACCTCACTTTCTCCCTAACCCTGGCAGAGGAATAACTAACTGCAGTTGTGTGTGTGTTGTTTAAACACGCCGTCCATCTCTCCCACCTGTCTGCAGATATCCTTGGCCTCCTCAGAGAACTTGTCAGAGTATTCCTCGGGGTCTTCTCGCACTCGTCTGTCCACCTCTTCTCTCTTCACTCGTTCTTTACGCCGGCGGAAGGGCGACTGACCCTGGATCATCTCAAACACCAGACAGCCCAGACCCCACCAGTCAGGACTGAAGGAGTAGGACTCATTCTGGATCACCTCTGGGGCTGACGGAGAGACGGATGAGAGAGAGAAGGAGAGAGAGAGAGAGAGAGAGAGAGATGGATGGATGAGAGAGAGAAGGATGAGAGAGAGAAGGAGAGACGGATGAGAGAGAGAAGGAGAGAGAGAGAGAAGGAGAGACGGATGAGAGAGAGAAGGATGAGAGAGAAGGAGAGAGAGAGAGAGGAGAGATGATGAGAGAGAAGGAGAGATGGATGAGAGAGAGAAGGAGAGAGAGAAGAAGAGAGAGAGAGAAGGAGAGACGGATGAGATGGATGAGAGAGAGAAGGAGAGATGGATGAGAGAGAGAGGAGAGAGAGGGAGAGAGAGAGAGAGGAGAGACGGATGAGAGAGAGAAGGAGAGATGGATGAGAGAGAGAAGGAGAGATGGATGAGAGAGAGAAGGAGAGATGGATGAGAGAGAGAAGGAGAGATGGATGAGAGAGAGAAGGAGAGATGGATGAGAGAGAGAAGGAGAGATGGATGAGAGAGAGAAGGAGAGACGGATGAGAGAGAAGGAGAGACGGATGAGAGAGAAGGAGAGAGAGAGAGAGAGAGAGAGAGAGAAGGAGAGATGGATGAGAGAGAGGAGAGACGGATGAGAGAGAGAAGGAGAGATGGATGAGAGAGAGAAGGAGAGAGAGAGAGAAGGAGAGACGGATGAGAGAGAGAAGGATGAGAGAGAGAAGGAGAGATGGATGAGAGAGAGAAGGAGAGACGGATGAGAGAGAGAAGGAGAGATGGATGAGAGAGAGAAGGAGAGATGGATGAGAGAGAAGGAGAGAGAGAGAGAGAGAGAGGAGAGATGGATGAGAGAGAAGGAGAGAGAGAGAAGGAGAGACGGATGAGAGAGAGAAGGAGAGATGGATGAGAGAGAGAAGGAGAGATGGATGAGAGAGAGAAGGAGAGATGGATGAGAGAGAGAAGGAGAGAGAGAGAAGGAGAGACGGATGAGAGAGAGAAGGAGAGAGAGAGAGAAGGAGAGACGGATGAGAGAGAGAAGGAGAGATGGATGAGAGAGAGAGGAGAGATGGATGAGAGAGAGAGAGAGAGATGGATGAGAGAGAGAAGGAGAGAGAGAGAAGGAGAGACGGATGAGAGAGAAGGGAGAGAGAGAGAGAAGGAGAGACGGATGAGAGAGAGACGGAGAGAGAGAGGAGAGAGAGAGGGAGGAGAGAGAGAAGGAGAGACGGATGAGAGAGAAGGAGAGAGAGAGAGAGAGAAGGAGAGACGGATGAGAGAGAAGGAGAGATGGATGAGAGAGAGAGAGAGAGAGAGAGGAGAGACGGATGAGAGAGAAGGAGAGAGAGAGAGAGAGAGAAGGAGAGATGGGTGAGAGAGAGAAGGAGAGACGGATGAGAGAGAGAAGGAGAGAGGGGGAGAGACAGATGAGAGAGATGAACAATAGAAATATTGTTTAAACAATAGTCAGGACTGAAGGAGTAGGACTCATTCTGTATAACCTCAGGAGCTGACGGAGAGGGATGAGAGGAGAGAGAGAGGAAGGGGAGACGGGGAATAGAGAGGGGAGAGATTATGTCTAGACACATCCAGGTCTAGGAGAGAGAGGGGAGACAGGGAATAGAGAGGGGAGAGATCATGTCTAGGAGAGGAAGGGGAGACAGGGAATAGAGAGGGGATAGATTATGTCTAGACACAGCCAGGTCTAGGAGAGGAAGGGGAGACAGGGAATAGAGAGGGGAGAGATCATGTCTAGACACATCCAGGTCTAGGAGAGGAAGGGGAGACAGGGAATAGAGAGGGGAGAGATCATGTCTAGACACATCCAGGTCTAGGAGAGGAAGGGGAGACAGGGAATAGAGAGGGGATAGATTATGTCTAGACACAGCCAGGTCTAGGAGAGAGAGGGAGACAGGGAATAGAGAGGGGAGAGATCATGTCTAGACACATCCAGGTCTAGGAGAGGAAGGGGAGACAGGGAATAGAGAGGGGATAGATTATGTCTAGACACATCCAGGTCTAGGAGAGGAAGGGGAGACAGGGAATAGAGAGGGGATAGATTATGTCTAGACACAGCCAGGTCTAGGAGAGAGAGGGAGACAGGGAATAGAGAGGGGATAGATTATGTCTAGACACATCCAGGTCTAGGAGAGGAAGGGGAGACAGGGAATAGAGAGGGGATAGATTATGTCTAGACACATCCAGGTCTAGGAGAGAGAGGGAGACAGGGAATAGAGAGGGGATAGATTATGTCTGGACACATCCAGGTCTAGGAGAGAGGAAGGGGAGACAGGGAATAGAGAGGGGATAGATTATGTCTAGACACATCCAGGTCTAGGAGAGGAAGGGGAGACAGGGAATAGAGAGGGGATAGATTATGTCTAGACACATCCAGGTCTAGGAGAGGAAGGGGAGACAGGGAATAGAGAGGGGAGAGATCATGTCTAGACACATCCAGGTCTAGGAGAGAGAGGGAGACAGGGAATAGAGAGGGGATAGATTATGTCTAGACACAGCCAGGTCTAGGAGAGGAAGGAGACAGGGAATAGAGAGGGGATAGATTATGTCTGGACACATCCAGGTCTAGGAGAGAGAGGAGACAGGGAATAGAGAGGGGAGAGATCATGTCTAGACACATCCAGGTCTAGGAGAGAGAGGGAGACAGGGAATAGAGAGGGAGAGATCATGTCTAGACACATCCAGGTCTAGGAGAGAGAGGAGACAGGGAATAGAGAGGGGATAGATTATGTCTAGACACATCTAGGTCTAGGAGAGAGAGGGGAGACAGGGAATAGAGAGGGGAGAGATCATGTCTAGACACAGCCAGGTCTAGGAGAGAGAGGGAGACAGGGAATAGAGAGGGGATAGATTATGTCTAGACACAGCCAGGTCTAGGAGAGAGAGGGAGACAGGGAATAGAGAGGGGATAGATTATGTCTAGACACATCCAGGTCTAGGAGAGAGAGGGAGACAGGGAATAGAGAGGGGATAGATTATGTCTAGACACAGCCAGGTCTAGGAGAGAGAGGGAGACAGGGAATAGAGAGGGGATAGATTATGTCTAGACACATCCAGGTCTAGGAGAGAGAGGGAGACAGGGAATAGAGAGGGGAGAGATCATGTCTAGACACATCCAGGTCTAGGAGAGAGAGGGAGACAGGGAATAGAGAGGGGAGAGATCATGTCTAGACACATCCAGGTCTAGGAGAGAGAGGGAGACAGGGAATAGAGAGGGGAGATTATGTCTGACACAGCCAGGTCTAGGAGAGAGAAAGGGGAGACAGGGAATAGAGAGGGGATAGATTATGTCTAGACACATCCAGGTCTAGGAGAGGAAGGGGAGACAGGGAATAGAGAGGGGATAGATTATGTCTAGACACATCCAGGTCTAGGAGAGGAAGGGGAGACAGGGAATAGAGAGGGGAGAGATCATGTCTAGACACATCCAGGTCTAGGAGAGGAAGGGGAGACAGGGAATAGAGAGGGGAGAGATCATGTCTAGACACAGCCAGGTCTAGGAGAGAGAGGGAGACAGGGAATAGAGAGGGGATAGATTATGTCTAGACACATCCAGGTCTAGGAGAGAGAGGGAGACAGGGAATAGAGAGGGGAGAGATCATGTCTAGACACAGCCAGGTCTAGGAGAGAGAGGGAGACAGGGAATAGAGAGGGGAGAGATCATGTCTAGACACAGCCAGGTCTAGGAGAGAGAGGGAGACAGGGAATAGAGAGGGGAGAGATTATGTCTAGACACATCCAGGTCTAGGAGAGAGAGGGAGACAGGGAATAGAGAGGGGATAGATTATGTCTAGACACATCCAGGTCTAGGAGAGAGAGGGAGACAGGGAATAGAGAGGGGAGAGATCATGTCTAGACACATCCAGGTCTAGGAGAGGAAGGGGAGACAGGGAATAGAGAGGGGAGAGATCATGTCTAGACACAGCCAGGTCTAGGAGAGAGAGGGAGACAGGGAATAGAGAGGGGATAGATTATGTCTAGACACATCCAGGTCTAGGAGAGAGAGGGAGACAGGGAATAGAGAGGGATAGATTATGTCTAGACACATCCAGGTCTAGGAGAGAGAGGGAGACAGGGAATAGAGAGGGATAGATTATGTCTAGACACAGCCAGGTCTAGGAGAGAGAGGGAGACAGGGAATAGAGAGGGGAGAGATTATGTCTAGACACAGCCAGGTCTAGGAGAGAGAGGGAGACAGGGAATAGAGAGTGGATAGATCATGTCTAGACACATCCAGGTCTAGGAGAGGAAGGGGAGACAGGGAATAGAGAGGGGAGAGATCATGTCTAGACACATCCAGGTCTAGGAGAGGAAGGGAGACGGGGTTAAAAAGAGATGGAGGGGGGGATGAGGGGAGAGAGAGAGAAAGAGAGAGACAGGGTTAAAAAGAGATGGAGGGGGGGATGAGGGGAGAGAGAGAGAAAGAGAGAGGGGGATGAGGGGAGAGAGAGAGAAAGAGAGAGACAGGGTTAAAAAGAGATGGAGGGGGATGAGGGGTGAGAGAGAGAAAGAGAGAGACAGGGTTAAAAAGAGATGGAGGGGGGATGAGGGGAGAGAGAGAGAAAGAGAGAGACAGGGTTAAAAAGAGATGGAGGGGGGGATGAGGGGAGAGAGAGAGAAAGAGAGAGACAGGGTTAAAAAGAGATGGAGGGGGGGATGAGGGGAGAGAGAAAGAGAGAGACAGGGTTAAAAAGAGATGGAGAGAGGGATGAAAAGAGAGAGAAAGAGAGAGAGGGTTAAAAAGAGATGGAGAGAGGGATGAGAGGAGAGAGAGATGAAGATGAGGAATCAAGGGGATAGGAAGTGAGGTAGGATGTACCCATGTATGTAGAGAGAGAGAGAGATGAAGAGGAGGAATCAAGGAGATAGGAAGAGAGAGGTAGGATGTACCCATGTATGTAGAGAGAGAGAGAGAGAGAGAGAGAGAGAGAGAGATGAAGAGGAGGAATCAAGGAGATAGGAAGTGAGGTAGGATGTACCCATGTATGTAGAGAGAGAGAGAGATGAAGAGGAGGAATCAAGGAGATAGGAAGTGAGGTAGGATGTACCCATGTATGTAGAGAGAGAGAGAGAGAGAGAGAGAGAGAGAGAAGAGGAGGAATCAAGGAGATAGGAAGTGAGAGGTAGGATGTACCCATGTATGTAGAGAGAGAGAGAGAGAGAGAGAGATGAAGAGGAGGAATCAAGGAGATAGGAAGTGAGGTAGGATGTACCCATGTATCCTACGGTGCCCACTCTCCCTCGTATCGTCTCCGAGTCGGGAATCTGGACGGCTAGTCCCAGGTCAGAGATACGAATGTGTCCTGGAGAGAACATGAATAACAATGTTATAGCATGCTTATGAACATGAATAACAATGTTATAACATGTTTATGAACATAACTATAGGTATCGGGAATAACAGTGTAGCTAGCTAATTTATGTTGCTAGTGCCTAGGCTTTTAGCTAGCTAATTTATGTTGCTAGTACCTAGGCTTTTAGCTAGCTAGTTTATGTTGCTAGTGCCTAGGCTTTTAGCTAGCTCATTTATGGTGCTAGTGCCTAGGCTTTTAGCTAGCTAATTTATGTTGCTAGTGCCTAGGCTTTTAGCTAGCTAATTTATGTTGCTAGTACCTAGACTTTTAGCTAGCTCATTTATGGTGCTAGTACCTAGGCTTTTAGCTAGCAAGTTTATGTTGCTAGTACTTAGGCTTTTAGCTAGCTAATTTATGTTGCTAGTACCTAGGCTTTTAGCTAGCTCATTTATGGTGCCAGTACCTAGGCTTTTAGCTAGCTAATTTATGTTGATAGTGCCTAGGCTTTTAGCTAGCTAATTTATGTTGCTAGTGCCTAGGCTTTTAGCTAGCTAATTTATGTTGCTAGTGCCTAGGCTTTTAGCTAGCTAATTTAGGTTGCTAGTACCTAGGCTTTTAGCTAGCTAATTTATGTTGCTAGTTCCTAGGCTTTTAGCTAGCTAATTTATGTTGCTAGTTCCTAGGCTTTTAGCTAGCTCATTTATGGTGCTAGTACCTAGGCTTTTAGCTAGCTAGTTTATGTTGCTAGTACTTAGGCTTTTAGCTAGCTAATTGATGTTGCTAGTACCTAGGCTTTTAGCTAGCTAATATATGTTGCTAGTTCCTATGGCTTTTAGCTAGCTAATTTATGTTGCTAGTACCTAGGCTTTTAGCTAGCTAATTTATGTTGCTAGTACCTAGGCTTTTAGCTAGCTAATTTATGTTGCTAGTACCTAGGCTTTTAGCTAGCTAATTTATGTTTCTAGTTGCTATGGCTTTTAGCTAGCTAATTTATGTTGCTAGTACCAAGGCTTGTAATTAGCTAAGTCAGTGACAAGACGTGGTTCAAGCTTACCGCGGTCGTCTAGAAGAATGTTTTCAGGTTTTAAGTCCCTGAGAAGAAAAAAAACATACACAAAGTTAGAGTTATTTATACAAAACCAGCGCTGGGCATGCTTTTGTTCCTGCCCAGCACTAACACAGCTAACCATCCACCATCTAAATCAGCTAAACATCTAATCAGCTAACCATCCACCATCTAAATCAGCTAAACATCTAATCAGCTAACCATCCACCATATAAATCAGCTAAACATCTAATCAGCTAACCATCCACCATCTAAATCAGCTAAACATCTAATCAGCTAACCATCCACCATATAAATCAGCTAAACATCTAATCAACTAACCATCCACCATCTAAATCAGCTAAACATCTAATCAGCTAACCATCCACCATCTAAATCAGCTAAACATCTAATCAGCTAACCATCCACCATATAAATCAGCTAAACATCTAATCAACTAACCATCCACCATCTAAATCAGCTAAACATCTAATCAGCTAACCATCCACCATCTAAATCAGCTAAACATCTAATCAGCTAACCATCCACCATCTAAATCAGCTAAACATCTAATCAACTAACCATCCACCATCTAAATCAGCTAAACATCTAATCAGCTAACCATCCACCATCTAAATCAGCTAAACATCTAATCAGCTAACCATCCACCATATAAATCAGCTAAACATCTAATCAGCTAATCATCCACCATCTAATCAGCTAAACATCTAATCAACTAACCATCTAACACAGCTAACCATCCACCATCTAAATCAGCTAACCATCTAATCAGCTAACCATCTAAATCAGCTAAACATCTAATCAGCTAACCATCCACCATCTAAATCAGCTAAACATCTAATCAGCTAACCATCCACCATCTAAATCAGCTAAACATCTAATCAGCTAACCATCCACCATCTAAATCAGCTAAACATCTAATCAGCTAACCATCCACCATCTAAATCAGCTAAACATCTAATCAGCTAACCATCCACCATCTAAATCAGCTAAACATCTAATCAGCTAACCATCCACCATATAAATCAGCTAAACATCTAATCAGCTAACCATCCACCATCTAATCAGCTAAACATCTAATCAACTAACCATCTAACACAGCTAACCATCCACCATCTAAATCAGCTAACCATCTAATCAGCTAACCATCTAAATCAACTAACCATCTAATCAGCTAACCATCTAAATCAGCTAAACATCTAATCAACTAATCATCCACCATCTAAATCAGCTAAACATCTAATCAGCTAACCATCCACCATATAAATCAGCTAAACATCTAATCAGCTAACCATCTAAATCAACTAACCATCTAATCAGCTAACCATCTAAATCAGCTAACCATCTAATCAACTAACCATCCACCATCTAAATCAGCTAAACATCTAATCAGCTAACCATCCACCATCTAAATCAGCTAAACATCTAATCAGCTAACCATCCACCATATAAATCAGCTAAACATCTAATCAGCTAACCATCCACCATCTAAATCAGCTAAACATCTAATCAGCTAACCATCCACCATATAAATCAGCTAAACATCTAATCAGCTAACCATCCACCATATAAATCAGCTAAACATCTAATCAGCTAACCATCCACCATATAAATCAGCTAAACATCTAATCAGCTAACCATCTAAATCAACTAACCATCTAATCAGCTAACCATCTAAATCAGCTAACCATCTAATCAACTAACCATCCACCATCTAAATCAGCTAAACATCTAATCAGCTAACCATCCACCATCTAAATCAGCTAAACATCTAATCAGCTAACCATCCACCATAAAATCAGCTAAACATCTAATCAGCTAACCATCCACCATCTAAATCAGCTAAACATCTAATCAGCTAACCATCCACCATCTAATCAGCTAAACCATCTAACCATCAGCTAACCATCCACCATCTAAATCAGCTAAACATCTAATCAGCTAACCATCCACCATATAAATCAGCTAAACATCTAATCAGCTAACCATCCACCATCTAATCAGCTAAACATCTAATCAACTAACCATCTAACACAGCTAACCATCCACCATCTAAATCAGCTAACCATCTAATCAGCTAACCATCTAAATCAACTAACCATCTAATCAGCTAACCATCTAAATCAGCTAAACATCTAATCAACTAATCATCCACCATCTAAATCAGCTAAACATCTAATCAGCTAACCATCTAATCAGCTAACCATCTAATCAGCTAACCATCTTAATCAGCTAACCATCTAATCAGCTAATCAGCTAACCATCCACCATCTAATCAGCGAACCATCTAATCAGCTAACCATCTACCATCTAATCAGCTAACCATCCACCATCTAATCAGCTAACCATCTAATCAGCTAACCATATAAATCAGCTAACCATCTAAATCAGCTAACCATCTAAATCAACTAACCATCTAAATCAGCTAACCATCTAAATCAACTAACCATCTAAAATCAGCTAACCATCTAAATCAGCTAACCATCTAAATCAGCTAACCATCTAAATCAGCTAACCATCTAAATCAACTAACCATCTAACCATCTAAATCAGCTAACCATCTAAATCAGCTAACCATCTAAATCAGCTAACCATCTAAATCAGCTAACCATCTAAATCAGCTAACCAGCTAACCATCTAAATCAGCTAACCATCTAAATCAGCTAACCAACTAAATCAGCTAACCATGTAACCATCTAAAATCAGCTCACCACTTAAAATCAGCTAACCACTTAAAATCAGCTAACCATCTAAATCAGCTAACCATCTAAATCAGCTAACAGGGTTGGAGTTAAAACCTACAGGAGGGTCTCTCTCCAGGAACAGGGTTGGAGTTAAAACCTACAGGAGGGTTTCTCTCCAGGAACAGGGTTGGAGTTAAAACCTACAGGAGGGTTTCTCTCCAGGAACAGGGTTGGAGTTAAAACCTACAGGAGGGTCTCTCTCCAGGAACAGGGTTGGAGTTAAAACCTACAGGAGGGTTTCTCTCCAGGAACAGGGTTGGAGTTACAACCTACAGGAGGGTTTCTCTCCAGGAACAGGGTTGGAGTTAAAACCTACAGGAGGGTTTCTCTCCAGGAACAGGGTTGGAGTTAAAACCTACAGGACGGTTTCTCTCCAGGAACAGGGTTGGAGTTAACCTACAGGAACAGGGTTGGAGTTAAAACCTACAGGAGGGTTTCTCTCCAGGAACAGGGTTGGAGTTAAAACCTACAGGAGGGTTTCTCTCCAGGAACAGGGTTGGAGTTAAAACCTACAGGAGGGTTTCTCTCCAGGAACAGGGTTGGAGTTAAAACCTACAGGAGGGTTTCTCTCCAGGAACAGGGTTGGAGTTAAAACCTACAGGAGGGTTTCTCTCCAGGAACAGGGTTGGAGTTAAAACCCTACAGGAGGGTTTCTCTCCAGGAACAGGGTTGGAGTTAAAACCTACAGGAGGGTTTCTCTCCAAGAACAGGGTTGGAGTTAAAACCTACAGGAGGGTTTCTCTCCAGGAACAGGGTTGGAGTTAAAACCTACAGGAGGGTTTCTCTCCAGGAACAGGGTTGGAGTTAAAACCTACAGGAGGGTTTCTCTCCAGGAACAGGGTTGGAGTTAAAACCTACAGGAGGGTTTCTCTCCAGGAACAGGGTTGGAGTTAAAACCTACAGGAGGGTTTCTCTCCAGGAACAGGGTTGGAGTTAAAACCTACAGGAGGGTTTCTCTCTCCAGGAACAGGGTTGGAGTTAAAACCTACAGGAGGGTTTCTCTCCAGGAACAGGGTTGGAGTTAAAACCTACAGGAGGGTGAATTGATTGATTAGTTGGTTGATTAATGAATGAATTGATTGATTAGTTGTTTGGTTGATTAATGAATGAATTGATTGATTCGTTGGTTGATTAATGAATGAATTGATTGATTAGTTGGTTGATTGATTAATGAATTGATTGATTAGTTGGTTGATTAATGAATTGATTGATTGATTAGTTGGTTGGTTGATTAATGAATGAATTGATTGATTAGTTGGTTGATTGATTAATGAATTAATTGATTGATTAGTTGGTTGGCTGATTGATTAGTTGGTTGATTAATGAATTGATTGATTGATTAGTTGGTTGATTAATGAATTAATTGATTGATTAGTTGGTTGATTGATTAATGAATTAATTGATTGATTAGTTGGTTGGCTGATTGATTAGTTGGTTGATTAATGAATGAATGGATTGATTAGTTGGTTGATTAATGAATTAATTGATTGACTAGTTGGTTGATTAATGAATGAATTGATTGATTAGTTGGTTGATTAATGAATGAATGGATTGATTAGTTGGTTGATTAATTAATTGATTGATTGATTAGTTGGTTGATTAATGAATGAATTGATTGATTAGTTGGTTGATTAATGAATTAATTGATTGATTAGTTGGTTGATTAATGAATGGAATGATTGATTAGTTGGTTGATTAATGAATGAATTGATTGATTAGTTGGTTGATTAATGAATGGAATGATTGATTAGTTGGTTGATTAATGAATGAATTGATTGATTAGTTGGTTGATTAATGAATGAATGGATTGATTAGTTGGTTGAAATGATTTGATTAGTTGGTTGATTAATGAATTGATTTATTGATTAGTTGGTTGATTAATGAATGAATTGATTGATTAGTTGGTTGATTAATGAATTGATTGATTGATTAGTTGGTTGATTAATGAATTGATTGATTGATTAGTTGGTTGATTAATGAATGAATGGATTGATTAGTTGGTTGATTAATGAATTGATTGATTGATTAGTTGGTTGATTAATGAATGAATGGATTGATTAGTTGGTTGATTAATGAATTAATTGATTGATTAGTTGGTTGATTAATGAATGAATTGATTGATTAGTTGGTTGATTAATGAATGAATTGATTGATTAGTTGGTTGATTAATGAATGGATTGATTGATTAGTTGGTTGATTAATGAATGAATTGATTGATTAGTTGGTTGATTAATGAATGAATGGATTGATTAGTTGGTTGATTAATTAATTGATTGATTGATTAGTTGGTTGATTAATGAATTGATTGATTGATTAGTTGGTTGATTAATGAATGAATTGATTGATTAGTTGGTTGATTAATGAATTGATTGATTGATTAGTTGGTTGATTAATGAATGAATTGATTGATTAGTTGGTTGATTAATGAATTAATTGATTGATTAGTTGGTTGATTAATGAATGGAATGATTGATTAGTTGGTTGATTAATTAATTGATTGATTGATTAGTGATTAATGAATTGATTGATTGATTAGTTGGTTGATTAATGAATTGATTGATTGATTAGTTGGTTGATTAATGAATTGATTGATTGATTAGTTGGTTGATTAATGAATGAATGGATTGATTAGTTGGTTGATTAATGAATTAATTGATTGATTAGTTGGTTGATTAATGATGGAATGATTGATTAGTTGGTTGATTAATTAATTGATTGATTGATTAGTTGGTTGATTAATGAATTGATTGATTGATTAGTTGGTTGATTAATGAATTGGATTGATTAGTTGGTTGATTAATGAATTGATTGATTGATTAGTTGGTTGATTAATGAATTGATTGATTGAAGTTGGGGAAGATTAATGAATGAATGGATTGATTGGGTTGATTAATGAATTAATTGATTGATTAGTTGGTTGATTAATGAATGGAATGATTGATTAGTTGGTTGATTAATGAATGAATGGATTGATTAGTTGGTTGATTAATTAATTGATTGATTGATTAGTTGGTTGATTAATGAATTGATTGATTGATTAGTTGGTTGATTAATGAATGAATTGATTGATTAGTTGGTTGATTAATGAATGAATGGATTGATTAGTTGGTTGATTAATGAATGGAATGATTGATTAGTTGGTTGATTAATGAATGAATTGATTGATTAGTTGATTGATTAATGAATGAATTGATTGATTAGTTGGTTGATTAATTAATTGATTGATTGATTAGTTGGTTGATTAATGAATTGATTGATTGATTAGTTGGTTGATTAATGAATGAATTGATTGATTAGTTGGTTGATTAATTAATTGATTGATTGATTAGTTGGTTGATTAATGAATGAATGGATTGATTAGTTGGTTGATTAATGAATTAATTGATTGATTAGTTGGTTGATTAATGAATGAATGATTGATTAGTTGGTTGATTAATGAATGAATTGATTGATTAGTTGGTTGATTAATGAATGGAATGATTGATTAGTTGGTTGATTAATGAATGAATTGATTGATTAGTTGGTTGATTAATGAATGAATGATTGATTAGTTGGGAAATTACAGATTGATTGAACTGTAAAATGACACACAAACATCTACAAGAATGAATTGATTGATTAGTTGGTTGATTAATGAATGAATTGATTGATTATTGGTGATTAATAATTGAGATTGATTACCCTGGTTGAAATGAATGAATTGATTGATTAGTTGGTTGATTAATGTAATTGATTGAAGGTTGATTAATGAATGAAATTGAGTTGGTTGATTAATGAATGAATGGATTGATTAGTTGGTTGATTAATTAATTGATTGATTGATTAGTTGGTTGATTAATGAATGAATTGATTGATTAGTTGGTTGATTAATGAATGAATTGATTGATTAGTTGGTTGATTAATGAATGAATTGATTGATTAGTTGGTTGATTAATTAATTGATTGATTGATTAGTTGGTTGATTAATGAATTGATTGATTGATTAGTTGGTTGATTAATGAATGAATTGATTGATTAGTTGGTTGATTAATGAATGAATTGATTGATTAGTTGGTTGATTAATGAATGAATTGATTGATTAGTTGGTTGATTAATTAATTGACCATTAGTTGGTTGATTAATGAATTGATTGATTGACCAGTTGATTAATGAATGAATTGATTGATTAGTTGGTTGACCAATGAACCCACTGATTGATTAGTTGGTTGATTAATGAATTGATTGATTAGTTGGTTGATTAATGAACCCATTAGTTGGTTGATTAATGAATGAATGTTGATTAGTTGGTTGATTAATGAATGAATTGATTGATTAGATTAATGAATGGAATGATTGATTAGTTGGTTGATTAATGAATGAATTGATTGATTAGATTAATGAATGAATTGATTGATTAGTTCCTTGAGATTAATGAATTGTTGATTAGTTGGTTGATTAATGAATGGAATGTTCCTAGATTAATGTTAACCCCATTATTGATTAGTTGGTTGATTAATGAATTAATTGATTAGACCAGTTAATGAATTGATTCCTAGATGATCCAGTCTCACGGTGCAGGTCTTCCAGCCCAGAACAGATCTCTGCTGCGTAGAAGACGGCCCTCTGCTCCTAAACCAGAGTTCCCACTATTCCTATGTGAAACTTCAGGTCTCCTCCATTCATTATGGTCAGTACTAAACACAGAGCATCCTTCCTCATACGCATAGGCTAGATTCACTGGAGGGAGGGAGGGAGGGAGGGGGGAACCCAGAGAGAGAGGGGAAGAGAGAGGGAAGAGAGGGGAAGAGAGAGAGGGGAACCCAGAGGGAGAGAGAGAGAGAAGAGAGAGAGAGAGGGAAGAGAGAGGGAGAGAGAGAGAGAAGAGAGAGAGAGACCAGAGAGAGAGACTGTTCCTAGAGAGAGAGAGAGAGAGAAGAGAGAGAGAGAGAGAGAAGAGAGACTGAGAGAGAAGACCAGAAGGAAGAGAGGGAAGAGAGAGTTCCTAGAGAGAGGAGAAGAGACTGAGAGAGACCAGAGAGACCCACTGAGAGAGACCAGAGAGACCCACTGAGAGAGACCAGAGAACAGACAGAGACAGACCAGAGAGAGACAGACAGAGAGAGAGACCAGACAGAGAGAGAGAGACAGACAGAGAGAGATAGACCAGAGGGAAGAGAGAGAGTTCCTAGACCAGAAAGAGAAGAGAGTGCATTGATACCCACTGATTTCACAACTACAGGAAGACCCAACATGCATTGCAATGACATCCAAAGGGAAAACAGATCACACGCTAGACCAGTAAATGACACACAAACATCTACACAGACACATGTTACCACATGGAGACACAGACAATTACTCATTCTGTCTCTATAGCAACCAGGGAAGCCTAGTGTTCCGTTGACTAGTAACCCAAGGTTGCAAGTTCAAACCCCTGAGCTGACCCAAATCTGCCCTGAACAGGCAGTTAAACCCACTGTTCCTAGACCAGTTAACCCACTGTTCCTAGACCAGTTAACCCACTGTTCCTAGACCAGTTAACCCACTGTTCCTAGACCAGTTAACCCACTGTTCCTAGACCAGTTAACCCACTGTTCCTAGACCAGTTAACCCACTGTTCCTAGACCAGTTAACCCCACTGTTCCTAGACCAGTTAACCCACTGTTCCTAGACCAGTTAACCCACTGTTCCTAGACCAGTTAACCCACTGTTCCTAGACCAGTTAACCCACTGTTCCTAGACCAGTTAACCCCACTGTTCCTAGACCAGTTAACCCACTGTTCCTAGACCAGTTAACCCACTGTTCCTAGACCAGTTAACCCACTGTTCCTAGACCAGTTAACCCACTGTTCCTAGACCAGTTAACCCACTGTTCCTAGACCAGTTAACCCACTGTTCCTAGACCAGTTAACCCACTGTTCCTAGACCAGTTAACCCACTGTTCCTAGACCAGTTAACCCACTGTTCCTAGACCAGTTAACCCACTGTTCCTAGACCAGTTAACCCACTGTTCCTAGACCAGTTAACCCACTGTTCCTAGACCAGTTAACCCACTGTTCCTAGACCAGTTAACCCACTGTTCCTAGACCAGTTAACCCACTGTTCCTAGACCAGTTAACCCACTGTTCCTAGACCAGTTAACCCACTGTTCCTAGACCAGTTAACCCACTGTTCCTAGACCAGTTAACCCACTGTTCCTAGACCAGTTAACCCACTGTTCCTAGACCAGTTAACCCACTGTTCCTAGACCAGTTAACCCACTGTTCCTAGACCAGTTAACCCACTGTTCCTAGACCAGTTAACCCACTGTTCCTAGACCAGTTAACC
>NW_026287848.1:172500-175000 GCF_023373465.1 Oncorhynchus keta | reverse complement strand
ACATTCAGTCACCTCACTCTTAAGGTCAAACATTCGCCTCACTCATTCAAACAGTTACCTCACTCGGGGTCAAACAGTCACCTCACTTCTTAAGGTCAAACAGTCACCTCACTCGGGGTCAAACAGTCACCTCACTCGGGGTCAAACAGTCGCCTCACTCGGGGTCAAACAGTCGCCTCACTCGGGTCAAACAGTCGCCTCACTCGGGGTCAAACAGTCACCTCACTCGGGGTCAAACAGTCACCTCACTCGGGGTCAAACAGTCACCTCACTCGGGGTCAAACAGTCACCTCACTCGGGGTCAAACAGTCACCTCACTCGGGGTCAAACACTCACCTCACTGGGTCAAACACTCGCCTCACTCGGGGTCAAACAGTCGCCTCACTCGGGTCAAACAGTCGCCTCACTCGGGGTCAAACAGTCGCCTCACTCGGGTCAAACAGTCAACTCACTCGGGGTCAAACAGTCAACTCACTCAGGGTCAAACAGTCAACTCACTCGGGGTCAAAAAGCACTCACCTCACTCGGGTCAAACAGTCACAGTCACACTCGGGTCAAACACAGTCACCTCACTCGGGTCAAACAGTCACCTCACTCGGGGTCAAACAGTCACCTCACTCGGGTCAAACAGTCATCTCACTCGGGTCAAACAGTCACCTCACTCGGGGTCAAACAGTCACCTCACTCGGGGTCAAACAGTCATCTCACTCGGGTCAAACAGTCATCTCACTCGGGGTCAAACAGTCAACTCACTCGGGTCAAACAGTCAACTCACTCGGGGTCAAACAGTCGCCTCACTCGGGTCAAGCAGTCAACTCACTCGGGGTCAAACAGTCACCTCACTCGGGTCAAACAGTCACCTCACTCGGGGTCAAACAGTCACCTCACTCGGGTCAAACAGTCATCTCACTCGGGTCAAACAGTCATCTCACTCGGGGTCAAACAGTCAACTCACTCGGGTCAAACAGTCACCTCACTCGGGGTCAAACAGTCGCCTCACTCGGGGTCAAACAGTCAACTCACTCGGGGTCAAACAGTCACCTCACTCGGGGTCAAACAGTCTCCTCACTCGGGGTCAAACAGTCACCTCACTCGGGGTCAAAAAGCACTCACCTCACCTCACCAAATCCACCTTTTCCTAGTACTCTGTAATGCCTGAAGGTATTTTTGGTTACTGGTTGCCTGTAGGAGAGAAAAGATGGTGTGTTTTAGTTATCACACAGAAGGTTACTGGTTGCCTGTAGGAGAGAGAAAGATGGTGTGTTTTAGTTATCACACAGAAGGTTACTGGTTGCCTGGAGGAGAGAGAAGAAGAAAGAGAACCCTGTGTGAGAGAGAAGAAGAAAGAGAACCCTGTGTGAGAGAGAAGAAGAAAGAGAACCCTGTGTGAGAGAGAAGAAGAAAGAGAACCCTGTGTGAGAGAGAAGAAGAAAGAGAACCCTGTGTGAGAGAGAAGAAGAAAGAGAACCCTGTGTGAGAGAGAAGAAGAAAGAGAACCCTGTGTGAGAGAGAAGAAGAAAGAGAACCCTGTGTGAGAGAGAAAAAGAAAGAGAACCCTGTGTGAGAGAGAAGAAGAAAGAGAACCCTGTGTGAGAGAGAAAAAGAAAGAGAACCCTGTGTGAGAGAGAAGAAGAAAGAGAACCCTGTGTGAGAGAGAAAAAGAAGAAAGAGAACCCTGTGTGTGAGAGAAGAAGAAACACAGATTGACTGACTCATGACCTCTCACCTCTCCAGCCACTTCCACTGCAGAAAACGAGAGAAGTACATCGTCTCCTGGTAGGACGAGAACGGAGCGCCACTCAGGTACTCCCGAACAATACTGGAGGAAAGAGAGTGAACGAGAGAGAGAGAGAGTGAGAGAGAGAACAAGAGAGAGAGAGTGTGAGAGAGAGCGAGAGAGAGCGAATGAGAGAGAGTGAATGAGAGAGAGTGAATGAGAGAGAGTGAATGAGAAAGAGAGAATGAGAGAGAGAGAATGAGAGAGAGAGAATGAGAGAGAGAGAATGAGAGAGAGAGAGAGAGAGAGAGAACGAGAGAGAGAGAACGAGAGAGAGAGAACAAGAGAGAGAGAGAGTGTGAGAGAGCGAGAGCATTACAACCACATCTAAAATCCACTGTCTCCTCAGAGAGAGAGAGAGAGAGAGAGAGAACGAGAGAGAGAACGAGAGAGAGAGAACAAGAGAGAGAGAACAAGAGAGAGAGAACGAGAGAGAGAGAACGAGAGAGAGAACGAGAGAGAGAGAACGAGAGAGAGAGAACGAGAGAGAGAGAACGAGAGAGAGAGAACGAGAGAGAGAGAACGAGAGAGAGAGAACGAGAGAGAGAGAACGAGAGAGAAAGAACGAGAGAGAAAGAACGAGAGAGAAAGAAACAAGAGAACGAGAGAGAGAATGAGAGAACAAGAGAGAGAACGAGAGAGAGAGAAACGAGAGAAAGAAACGAGAGAAGAAAGAACGAGAGAGAGAGAAAACAAGAAAAAACACTGAGTTTAACATATCCA
>NW_026287848.1:155000-167500 GCF_023373465.1 Oncorhynchus keta | reverse complement strand
CACACACACACACACACACACACACACACACACACACACACACACACACACACACACACACACACACACACACACACACATAACTCTCTAAACAGTTTGTGTCTTAAAAAAGTTTCAGACGCTTCCTCTGGAGAGAAACCCTCCTGGAGAGAGAAACCCTCCTGGAGAGAAACCCTCCTGGAGAGAAACCCTCCTGGAGAGAAACCCTCCTGGAGAGAGACCCTCCTGGAGAGAAACCCTCCTGGAGAGAAACCCTCCTGGAGAGAGACCCTCCTGGAGAGAAACCCTCCTGGAGAGAAACCCTCCTGGAGAGAGACCCTCCTGGAGAGAGACCCTCCTGGAGAGAAACCCTCCTGGAGAGAGAAACCCTCCTGGAGAGAAACCCTCCTGGAGAGAAACCCTCCTGGAGAGAGACCCTCCTGGAGAGAGACCCTCCTGGAGAGAGACCCTCCTGGAGAGAAACCCTCCTGGAGAGAGACCCTCCTGGAGAGAAACCCTCCTGGAGAGAAACCCTCCTGGAGAGAAACCCTCCTGGAGAGAGACCCTCCTGGAGAGAAACCCTCCTGGAGAGAAACCCTCCTGGAGAGAAACCCTCCTGGAGAGAAACCCTCCTGGAGAGAAACCCTCCTGGAGAGAGACCCTCCTGGAGAGAAACCCTCCTGGAGAGAAACCCTCCTGGAGAGAGACCCTCCTGGAGAGAAACCCTCCTGGAGAGAGACCCTCCTGGAGAGAAACCCTCCTGGAGAGAAACCCTCCTGTAGGTTTTAACTCCAACCCTGTTCCTGGAGAGAGACCCTCCTGTAGGTTTTAACTCCAACCCTGTTCCTGGAGAGAGACCCTCCTGTAGGTTTTAACTCCAACCCTGTTCCTGGAGAGAAACCCTCCTGTAGGTTGTAACTCCAACCCTGTTCCTGGAGAGAAACCCTCCTGTAGGTTTTAACTCCAACCCTGTTCCTGGAGAGAAACCCTCCTGTAGGTTTTAACTCCAACCCTGTTCCTGGAGAGAGACCCTCCTGTAGGTTTTAACTCCAACCCTGTTCCTGGAGAGAAACCCTCCTGTAGGTTTTAACTCCAACCCTGTTCCTGGAGAGAGACCCTCCTGTAGGTTTTAACTCAAACCCTGTTCCTGGAGAGAAACCCTCCTGTAGGTTTTAACTCCAACCCTGTTCCTGGAGAGAAACCCTCCTGTAGGTTTTAACTCCAACCCTGTTCCTGGAGAGAAACCCTCCTGGAGAGGTTTTAAAACCCTGTTCCTGGAGAGAAACCCTCCTGTAGGTTTTAACTCCAACCCTGTTCCTGGAGAGAAACCCTCCTGTAGGTTTTAACTCCAACCCTGTTCCTGGAGAGAAACCCTCCTGTAGGTTTTAACTCCAACCCTGTTCCTGGAGAGAACCCTCCTGTAGGTTTTAACTCCAACCCTGTTCCTGGAGAGAAACCCTCCTGTAGGTTTTAACTCCTTATCAACCCTGTTCCTGGAGAGAAACCCTCCTGTAGGTTTTAACTCCAACCCTGTTCCTGGAGAGAAACCCTCCTGTAGGTTTTAACTCCAACCCTGTTCCTGGAGAGAAACCCTCCTGTAGGTTTTAACTCCAACCCTGTTCCTGGAGAGAAACCCTCCTGTAGGTTTTAACTCCAACCCTGTTCCTGGAGAGAAACCCTCCTGTAGGTTTTAACTCAACCCTGTTCCTGGAGAGAAACCCTCCTGTAGGTTTTAACTCCAACCCTGTTCCTGGAGAGAAACCCTCCTGTAGGTTTTAACTCCAACCCTGTTCCTGGAGAGAAACCTCCTGTAGGTTTTAACTCCAACCCTGTTCCTGGAGAGAAACCCTCCTGTAGGTTTTAACTCCAACCCTGTTCCTGGAGAGAAACCCTCCTGTAGGTTTTAACTCCAACCCTGTTCCTGGAGAGAAACCCTCCTGTAGAGAAACCCTCCTGTAGGTTTTAACTCCAACCCTGTTCCTGGAGAGAAACCCTCCTGTAGGTTTTAACTAACGTGATTCATCTTATCAACCAGCTGATGATTAGAATCATGAGCTCTAGATTAGGGATGTAAGAGAACCTACATTACGATGGCTCTCCAGGAACAGGGTTGGGCATCCCTGCCAAACACACAAAGCCAGGAGCCGTTGAAAGGCCGAATCCTCCATCCATCACATCGAAGCCAAACTGACGTCAACTTCCATGAATTATCACATCTTCTCCAAATGGGGTGACAACACATTCCAAGAATCTCGTTAAAAATCTCGTTCAGCTGTTTTTGTTTATCAAGTACTACATTGGGAGGAGGAAAGATCAGGTGGGACCATTCTAGCCAATGAGAGGACGGATCAGGTGGGACCATTCTAGCCAATCAGAGAGCGGATCAGGTGGGACCATTCTAGCCAATCAGAGAGCGGATCAGGTGGGACCATTCTAGCCAATCAGAGAGCAGATACGCACGTGAACAACAGGCACACCGGTTTCCACTAGTTACCACAGCCACAAAGTATACATTGGCTTTACCGTAAAAATTCATAAAAACAAAAAATTGCTTTTTTTGTTTTTATTTAAGGTTAGGTTTAGGCACAAGGTTAGCAGTGTAGTTAAGTTTAAAATCACATTTTACAAAGCGAAATTGTAGAAATCGGGAGGGTTTTATGACTTTGTGGCTGTGGTAACTAGTGACCACCAGGCACAACTCCAACGTAATGTCTTTCCCTCGATGTCTCCAGGATATCACGTATCTTATACCAATACACTCGTAACAACCCAAGTATTACAACAACAAAAAAACATTCATTTGATCAAATAAGCCACACGTAGCAAATAAACCATTAAATTTTTTTTATATATATATAACCAAATTCCACCCTCTCTCTCATTGACCTCCACAGAAAAACTCTTTGCTTGTTGAGTTCTCCTCTCGCTTCACCTTTTCACCTCTGGCATTAGGATTCAGTTAAATCTTCCTGCCCCACAATTACAACACAACCATCATTCCAAAAATGGCCCCCCAGATACAATAGCCAGACCACTTAATTATATGTAGCTCTTTGATTGACAGGTGTGCTGACCAATGAATGCCAGGTGATACCCTGATTGACAGGCGAGCTGACCAATGAATGCCAGGTGATACCCTGATTGACAGGCGAGCTGACCAATGAATGCCAGGTGATACCCTGATTGACAGGCGAGCTGACCAATGAATGCCAGGTGATACCCTGATTGACAGGCGAGCTGACCAATGAATGCCGGGTGATACCCTGATTGACAGGCGAGCTGACCAATGAATGCCAGGTGATACCCTGATTGACAGGCGAGCTGACCAATGAATGCCAGGTGATACCCTGATTGACAGGCGAGCTGACCAATGAATGCCGGGTGATACCCTGATTGACAGGCGAGCTGACCAATGAGACGACAGACATACTTGCAGCAGTCGTTGAAGAGTTCCTTGCAGGGCGTCTGTTCCAGCTTCTCACGACACTCCCCTACCAACTCCTGAGGTATATCTCTCAGATGGGCTGCCGACTAGACGGAGAGAGAGAGAGAATACATATTAATGAACTGATCTACCTTCAGAAAGGATTCATACCCATTGAATTATTACACATTCTGTTGTTTCAGCCTGAATTCAAAATGAGAAAATATATATATATAGATACAAAAACACACGTTTTACATTTTCATTTTTAGTCATTTAGACTTACAAAACCCCACAATGACAAAGTGAAAACATGTTTTTATAAATGTTTGCACATTTATTGAAAATTAGACACAGATATGAGGTCCTACAGTTTGACAGTGCATGTCAGAGCAAAAACCAAGCCGTGAGGTTGAAGGAATTATCTGTAGAGCTCAGAGACAGGATTGTGTCGAGGCACAGATCTGGGGAAGGGTACCAAAACATATCTGCTGCATTGTAGGTCCCCACGAACACAGTGGCCTCCATCATTCTGAAATGGAAGAAGTTTGGAACCACCAAGACTCTTCCTGGCTGCACGGCCAAACTGACTAATCGGGGGAGAAGGGCTTCGGTCCGGGAGGTGACCAAGAACCCGATGGTCACTCTGACAGAGCTCTAGAGTTCCTCTGTGGAGATGGGAGAACCTTCCAGAAGGACAATCATCTCTGCAGCACTCCACCAATCAGGCCTTTATGGTGGAGTGGCCAGACTGAAGCCACTCCTCAGTGAAAGACACATAACAGCCCGCTTGGAGTTTGCCAAAAGGCACCTGATGACTCTCAGACCATGAGAAACAAGATTCTCCTCTTTGGCCTGAATGCCAAGCGTCACGTCTGGAGGAAACCTGGCACCATCTCTATGGTGAAGCATGGTGGTGGCAGCATCATGCTGTGGGGATGTTTTTCAGGGACTGGGAGACTAGTCAGGATCGAGAGAAAGATGAATGGAGAAAAGTACAGAGATCCTTGATGTAAACCTGCTGCAAAGCGCTCAGGACCTCAGACTGGGGTGAAGGTTCACCTACCAACAGGACAACGACTCTAAGCACACAGCCAAGACAACACAGGAGTGGCTTCGGGACAAGTCTCTGAATGTCCTTGGCCCAGCCAGAGGCCGGACTTGAACCCGATCGAACATCTCTGGAGACCTGAAAATAGCTGTGCAGCGATGCTCCACATCCAACCTGACAGAGCTTGATTGGATCTGCAGAGAAGAATGGGAGAAACTCCCCAAATACAGGTGTGCCAAGCTTGCATCGTCATACCCAAGAAGACTTGAGGCGCTAATCACTTTCAAAGGAGCTTCAACAAAGTACTGAGTAAAGGGTCTGAATACTTATGTAAATTATATATTCCAATTTGACACTTTTTAAGAAATTAGCAAAAATGTCTAAAAACCTGTATTGGCTACTCACCCCGTAAACCTACTCTGATTGGCTACTCACCCCGTAAACCTACTCTGATTGGCTACTCACCCCGTAAACCTACTCTGATTGGCTACTCACCCCGTAAACCTACTCTGATTGGCTACTCACCCCGTAAACCTACTCTGATTGGCTACTCACCCCGTAAACCTACTCTGATTGGCTACTCACCCCGTAAACCTACTCTGATTGGCTACTCACCCCGTAAACCTACTCTGATTGGCTACTCACCCCGTTGTTGAAGTACGTTTCCAACATTCTGATTCCACAGTCCTTCCTCTTCTCATCCGGAGCGAGCTGATAGAGGGCCTGGTAGGAGAGAGACGCTGTTACTAACATGATACCCCACTGTCTATACATCCACCTGGTACAGGGCCTGGTAGGAGAGAGACACTGTCTATACATCCACCTGGTACAGGGCCTGGTAGGAGAGAGACACTGTTACAAACATGATACCCCACTGTCTATACATCCACCTGGTACAGGGCCTGGTAGGAGAGAGACACTGTCTATACATCCACCTGGTACAGGGCCTGGTAGGAGAGAGACACTGTTACAAACATGATACCCCACTGTCTATACATCCACCTGGTACAGGGCCTGGTAGGAGAGAGACACTGTCTATACATCCACCTGGTACAGGGCCTGGTAGGAGAGAGACACTGTTACTAACATGATACCCCACTGTCTATACATCCACCTGGTACAGGGCCTGGTAGGAGAGAGACGCTGTTACTAACATGATACCCCACTGTCTATACATCCACCTGGTACAGGGCCTGGTAGGAGAGAGACACTGTTACTAACATGATACCCCACTGTCTATACATCCACCTGGTACAGGGCCTGGTAGGAGAGAGACACTGTTACAAACATGATACCCCACTGTCTATACATCCACCTGGTACAGGGCCTGGTAGGAGAGAGACACTGTTACAAACATGATACCCCACTGTCTATACATCCACCTGGTACAGGGCCTGGTAGGAGAGAGACACTGTTACTAACATGATACCCCACTGTCTATACATCCACCTGGTACAGGGCCTGGTAGGAGAGAGACGCTGTTACTAACATGATACCCCACTGTCTATACATCCACCTGGTACAGGGCCTGGTAGGAGAGAGACACTGTTACTAACATGATACCCCACTGTCTATACATCCACCTGGTACAGGGCCTGGTAGGAGAGAGACACTGTTACAAACATGATACCCCACTGTCTATACATCCACCTGGTACAGGGCCTGGTAGGAGAGAGACACTGTCTATACATCCACCTGGTACAGGGCCTGGTAGGAGAGAGACACTGTCTATACATCCACCTGGTACAGGGCCTGGTAGGAGAGAGACGCTGTTACTAACATGATACCCCACTGTCTATACATCCACCTGGTACAGGGCCTGGTAGGAGAGAGACACTGTTACAAACATGATACCCCACTGTCTATACATCCACCTGGTACAGGGCCTGGTAGAACTACAACACCACAGCATGATGTCTCCAGATACCCCACTGTCTATACATCCACCTGAGACACTGTTACTAACATGATACCCCACTGTCTATACATCCACCTGGTACAGGGCCTGGTAGGAGAGAGACACTGTTACTAACATGATACCCCACTGTCTATACATCCACCTGGTACAGGGCCTGGTAGGAGAGAGACACTGTTACAAACATGATACCCCACTGTCTATACATCCACCTGGTACAGGGCCTGGTAGGAGAGAGACACTGTTACTAACATGATACCCCACTGTCTATACATCCACCTGGTACAGGGCCTGGTAGGAGAGAGACACTGTTACTAACATGATACCCCACTGTCTATACATCCACCTGGTACAGGGCCTGGTAGGAGAGAGACACTACAGCATGATGTCTCCATAGAACTACAACACCACAGCATGATGTCTCCATAGAACTACAACACCACAGCATGATGTCTCCATACAACACCACAGCATGATGTCTCCATAGAACTACAACACCACAGCATGATGTCTCCATAGAACTACAACACCACAGCATGATGTCTCCATAGAACTACAACACCACAGCATGATGTCTCCATAGAACTACAACACCACAGCATGATGTCTCCATAGAACTACAACACCACAGCATGATGTCTCCATAGAACTACAACACCACAGCATGATGTCTCCATAGAACTACAACACCACAGCATGATGTCTCCATAGAACTACAACACCACAGCATGATGTCTCCATACAACACCACAGCATGATGTCTCCATAGAACTACAACACCACAGCATGATGTCTCCATAGAACTACAACACCACAGCATGATGTCTCCATAGAACTACAACACCACAGCATGATGTCTCCATAGCATGATGTCTCCAACTACAACACACAGCATGATGTCTCCATAGAACTACAACACCACAGCATGATGTCTCCATACAACACCACAGCATGATGTCTCCATAGAACTACAACACCACAGCATGATGTCTCCATACAACACCACAGCATGATGTCTCCATAGAACTACAACACCACAGCATGATGTCTCCATAGAACTACAACACCACAGCATGATGTCTCCATAGAACTACAACACCACAGCATGATGTCTCCATAGAACTGATGTCTCAACACCCACAGCATGATGTCTCCATACACAACACCACAGCATGATGTCTCCATAGAACTACAACACCACAGCATGATGTCTCCATAGAACTACAACACCACAGCATGATGTCTCCATAGAACTACAACACCACAGCATGATGTCTCCATAGAACTACAACACCACAGCATGATGTCTCCATAGAACTACAACACCACAGCATGATGTCTCCATAGCATGATGTCTCCATACAACACCACACCACAGCATGATGTCTCCATAGAACTACAACACCACAGCATGATGTCTCCATAGAACTACAACACCACAGCATGATGTCTCCATATGTCTCCAACTACAACACCACAGAACTCCACACTACAACACCACAGCATGATGTCTCCATAGAACTACAACACCACAGCATGATGTCTCCATAGAACTACAACACCACAGCATGATGTCTCCATAGAACTACAACACCACAGCATGATGTCTCCATAGAACTAACACCACAGCATGATGTCACCAACAGCATGATGTCTCCATACAACACCACAGCATGATGTCTCCATAGAACTACAACACCACAGCATGATGTCTCCATAGAACTACAACACCACAGCATGATGTCTCCATAGAACTACAACACCACAGCATGATGTCTCCATAGAACTACAACACCACAGCATGATGTCTCCATAGAACTACAACACCACAGCATGATGTCTCCATAGAACTACAACACCACAGCATGATGTCTCCATAGAACTACAACACCACAGCATGATGTCTCCATACAACACCACAGCATGATGTCTCCATAGAACTACAACACCACAGCATGATGTCTCCATAGAACTACAACACCACAGCATGATGTCTCCATAGAACTACAACACCACAGCATGATGTCTCCATAGAACTACAACACCACAGCATGATGTCTCCATAGAACTACAACACCACAGCATGATGTCTCCATAGAACTACAACACCACAGCATGATGTCTCCATACAACACCACAGCATGATGTCTCCATAGAACTACAACACTACAGCATGATGTCTCCATAGAACTACAACACCACAGCATGATGTCTCCATAGAACTACAACACCACAGCATGATGTCTCCATAGAACTACAACACCACAGCATGATGTCTCCATACAACACCACAGCAACTACAACACCACAGCATGATGTCTCCATAGAACTACAACACCACAGCATGATGTCTCCATAGAACTACAACACCACAGCATGATGTCTCCATAGAACTATGTCTCCATAGAACACCACCACAGCATGATGTCTCCATAGATGTCTCCACTACAACACCACAGCATGATGTCTCCATACAACACCACAGCATGATGTCTCCATAGAACTACACAGCATGATGTCTCCATAGAACTACAACACCACAGCATGATGTCTCCATAGAACTACAACACCACAGCATGATGTCTCCATAGAACTACAACACCAGCAGCATGATGTCTCACATAGAACTACAACACCACAGCATGATGTCTCCATAGAACTACAACACCACAGCATGATGTCTCCATAGAACTACAACACCACAGCATGATGTCTCCAAGAACTACAACACAGCATGATGTCTCCATAGAACTACAACACCACAGCATGATGTCTCCATAGAACTACAACACCACAGCATGATGTCTCCATACAACACCACAGCATGATGTCTCCATAGAACTACAACACCACAGCATGATGTCTCCATAGAACTACAACACCACAGCATGATGTCTCCATAGAACTACAACACCACAGCATGATGTCTCCATAGAACTACAACACCACAGCATGATGTCTCCATAGAACTACAACACCACAGCATGATGTCTCCATAGAACTACAACACCACAGCATGATGTCTCCATAGAACTACAACACCACAGCATGATGTCTCCATACAACACCACAGCATGATGTCTCCATAGAACTACAACACCACAGCATGATGTCTCCATAGAACTACAACACCACAGCATGATGTCTCCATAGAACTACAACACCACAGCATGATGTCTCCATAGAACTACAACACCACAGCATGATGTCTCCATACAACACCACAGCATGATGTCTCCATAGAACTACAACACCACAGCATGATGTCTCCATACAACACCACAGCATGATGTCTCCATAGAACTACAACACCACAGCATGATGTCTCCATACAACACCACAGCATGATGTCTCCATAGAACTACAACACCACAGCATGATGTCTCCATAGAACTACAACACCACAGCATGATGTCTCCATAGAACTACAACACCACAGCATGATGTCTCCATAGAACTACAACACCACAGCATGATGTCTCCATACAACTACAACACCACAGCATGATGTCTCCATAGAACTACAACACCACAGCATGATGTCTCCATACAACACCACAGCATGATGTCTCCATAGAACTACAACACCACAGCATGATGTCTCCATAGAACTACAACACCACAGCATGATGTCTCCATAGAACTACAACACCACAGCATGATGTCTCCATAGAACTACAACACCACAGCATGATGTCTCCATAGAACTACAACACAACACCACAGCATGATGTCTCCAACACAACACAGCATGATGTCTCCATAGAACTACAACACCACAGCATGATGTCTCCATAGAACTACAACACCACAGCATGATGTCTCCATAGAACTACAACACCACAGCATGATGTCTCCATAGAACTACAACACCACAGCATGATGTCTCCATAGAACTACAACACCACAGCATGATGTCTCCATAGAACTACAACACCACAGCATGATGTCTCCATAGAACTACAACACCACAGCATGATGTCTCCATAGAACCATACTAAACACCACAGCATGATGTCTCCATAGAACACAACACCACAGCATGATGTCTCCATAGAACTACAACACCACAGCATGATGTCTCCATAGAACTACAACACCACAGCATGATGTCTCCATAGAACTACAACACCACAGCATGATGTCTCCATACAACACCACAGCATGATGTCTCCATAGAACTACAACACCACAGCATGATGTCTCCATAGAACTACAACACCACAGCATGATGTCTCCATAGAACTACAACACCACAGCATGATGTCTCCATAGAACTACAACACCACAGCATGATGTCTCCATACAACACCACAGCATGATGTCTCCATATAACTACAACACCACAGCATGATGTCTCCATAGAACTACAACACCACAGCATGATGTCCCCATATGATGATGTCACAGACAATAACACAGTCAGAGAAACAAAATGGCCGCCGGCCAATAGGAACAGAGAGCCATTCGGGCCGAGACTAACACCACTGTTCAGTTCACCATGCATCGGTCTGTCTGTGAACCAAGGTGACCGAACATGGACATGGTTTAGAGAACAGACTAATGTTGGTGTTCACTAAACAAGCAGTGGGTTTTTGTTCATTTCTCAGACACCTCCAGGGGCCTGGACACAAGCCTGGGCCTGTGTTAGTCCACCTACCCAGGGGACAGGCCTCTGACGTGGGTTTAACCTCATGGAGAGGGTGCATATGGAGGAGGAGGGGCAGATATTTTTCTGACAGGCTCCCCTTCCAGCGCTCATGCCCCATCCCTCCCAAGCTCTCTCTCCACCGCTCTCTCTCTCTCTCATTCTTTCCCCCCTCTCTCCCCTCTCACTTCCTCTCTCTCTTTCTCTCATTACCAATCCTCTGACTCCCAGGCCCCCCAAGACCCCCCCCTACATCTGCATGCCCAAACTCAGGCCCAGTCCTTTCTCATGGGAGCTAGCAGAGGAAGCAGGAAAAGGAGGGGGGATTGAGAGGAAATTGAGGGGGAGAGAGAAACAGACAGAGAGAGAAACAGACAGAGAGCGAGAAACAGACAGAGAGCGAGACAAAGAGAGAGAGAGAAACAGACAGAGAGCGAGACAAAGAGAGAGAGAGAAACAGACAGAGAGCGAGACAAAGAGAGAGAGAGAAACAGACAGAGAGCGAGACAAAGAGAGAGAGAGAAACAGACAGAGAGCGAGACAAAGAGAGAGAGAGAGAAACAGACAGAGCGAGACAAAGAGAGAGAGAGAGAAACAGACAGAGCGAGACAAAGAGAGAGAGAAAAACAGACAGAGAGCGAGACAAAGAGAGAGAGAAACAGACAGAGAGCGAGACAAAGAGAGAGAGAGAAACAGACAGAGAGCGAGACAAAGAGAGAGAGAGAAACAGACAGAGAGCGAGACAAAGAGAGAGAGAGAAACAGACAGAGAGCGAGACAAAGAGAGAGAGAGAAACAGACTGAGAGCGAGACAAAGAGAGAGAGAGAAACAGACAGAGAGCGAGACAAAGAGAGAGAGAGAAACAGACAGAGAGCGAGACAAAGAGAGAGAGAAACAGACAGAGAGCGAGAGACAAAGAGAGAGAGAGAGAAACAGACAGAGAGCGAGACAAAGAGAGAGAGAGAAACAGACAGAGACAAAGTGAGACAAAAAGAGAGAGAGAGAAAACAGACAGAGAGCGAGACAAGAGAGAGAGAGAAACAGACAGAGAGCGAGACAAAGAGAGAGAGAGAAACAGACAGAGAGCGAGACAAAAAGAGAGAGAGAAAGAGAGCAGACAAAGAGAGAGAGAACAGACAGAGAGCGAGACAAAGAGAGAGAGAGAAACAGAGAGCAGACAAAGAGAGAGAACAGACAGAGAGCGAGACAAAGAGAGAGAGAGAGAAACAGACAGAGAGCGAGACAAAGAGAGAGAGAGAAATGAGACAGAGAGGGAGACAAAGAGAGAGAGAAAAATGGAGGGAAACAGACAGAGAGAGAGAGAAAGAGAGAGAGAAATGAGAGGGAAAAGAGAGGGAGAAATGAGAGAGAGAAAGAGAGAGAGAAATGGTGGGAGAGAGGGAGAAAGAGAGAGAGAAATGGTGGGAGAGGGAGAGAGAGAGAGAAATGGTGGGAGAGAGAAGAAAGGGAGAAATGAGAGAGA
>NW_026287848.1:97500-147500 GCF_023373465.1 Oncorhynchus keta | reverse complement strand
TGGTGTGGTCCTACCCCCAGTTACAGAATGGTGTGGACCTACCCCCAGTTACAGAATGGTGTGGTCCTACCCCCAGTTACAGAATGGTGTGGTCCTACCCCCAGTTACAGAATGGTGTGGTCCTACCCCCAGTTACAGAATGGTGTGGTCCTACCCCCAGTTACAGAATGGTGTGGTCCTACCCCCAGTTACAGAATGGTGTGGTCCTACCCCCAGTTACAGAATGGTGTGGTCCTACCCCCAGTTACAGAATGGTGTGGTCCTACCCCCAGTTACAGAATGGTGTGGACCTACCCCCAGTTACAGAATGGTGTGGTCCTACCCCCAGTTACAGAATGGTGTGGTCCTACCCCCAGTTACAGAATGGTGTGGTCCTACCCCAGTTACAGAATGGTGTGGTCCTACCCCAGTTACAGAATGGTGTGGTCCTACCCCCAGTTACAGAATGGTGTGGTCCTACCCCAGTTACAGAATGGTGTGGTCCTACCCCCAGTTACAGAATGGTGTGGTCCTACCCCAGTTACAGAATGGTGTGGTCCTACCCCCAGTTACAGAATGGTGTGGTCCTACCCCCAGTTACAGAATGGTGTGGACCTACCCCAGTTACAGAATGGTGTGGTCCTACCCCCAGTTACAGAATGGTGTGGTCCTACCCCAGTTACAGAATGGTGTGGTCCTACCCCAGTTACAGAATGGTGTGGTCCTACCCCAGTTACAGAATGGTGTGGTCCTACCCCCAGTTACAGAATGGTGTGGTCCTACCCCCAGTTACAGAATGGTGTGGTCCTAGTTACAGAATGGTGTGGTCCTACCCCAGTTACAGAATGGTGTGGTCCTACCCCAGTTACAGAATGGTGTGGACCTACCCCAGTTACAGAATGGTGTGGTCCTACCCCAGTTACAGAATGGTGTGGTCCTACCCCGTTACAGAATGGTGTGGTCCTACCCCCAGTTACAGAATGGTGTGGTCCTACCCCCAGTTACAGAATGGTGTGGACCTACCCCCAGTTACAGAATGGTGTGGGCCTACCCCCAGTTACAGAATGGTGTGGGCCTACCCCCAGTTACAGAATGGTGTGGGCCTACCCGGAATGGTGTGGGTCTACCCCAGTTACAGAATGGTGTGGGTCTACCCCAGTTATAGAATGGTGTGGGTTACAGAATGGTGTGGACCTACCCCCAGTTACAGAATGGTGTGGTCCTACCCCCAGTTACAGAATGGTGTGGTCCTACCCCAGTTACAGAATGGTGTGGGTCTACCCCAGTTACAGAATGGTGTGGGTCTACCCCAGTTACAGAATGGTGTGGGCCTACCCCCAGTTACAGAATGGTGTGGGTTACAGAATGGTGTGGACCTACCCCCAGTTACAGAATGGTGTGGGTCTACCCCCAGTTACAGAATGGTGTGGTCCTACCCCAGTTACAGAATGGTGTGGTCCTACCCCCAGTTACAGAATGGTGTGGTCCTACCCCCAGTTACAGAATGGTGTGGGCCTACCCCAGTTACAGAATGGTGTGGTCCTACCCCCAGTTAAAGAATGGTGTGGACCTACCCCAGTTACAGAATGGTGTGGGCCTACCCCAGTTACAGAATGGTGTGGGCCTACCCCAGTTACAGAATGGTGTGGACCTACCCCAGTTACAGAATGGTGTGGACCTACCCCAGTTACAGAATGGTGTGGACCTACCCCCAGTTACAGAATGGTGTGGGCCTACCCGCAGTTACAGAATGGTGTGGGTCCTACCCCCAGTTACAGAATGGTGTGGGTCTACCCCAGTTACAGAATGGTGTGGGTCTACCCCCAGTTACAGAATGGTGTGGGTCCTACCCCCAGTTACAGAATGGTGTGGGTTACAGATGGTGTGGACCTACCCCAGTTACAGAATGGTGTGGTCCTACCCCCAGTTACAGAATGGTGTGGTCCTACCCCCAGTTACAGAATGGTGTGGTCCTACCCCCAGTTACAGAATGGTGTGGTCCTACCCCCAGTTACAGAATGGTGTGGTCCTACCCCCAGTTACAGAATGGTGTGGTCCTACCCCCAGTTACAGAATGGTGTGGTCCTACCCCAGTTACAGAATGGTGTGGTCCTACCCCCAGTTACAGAATGGTGTGGTCCTACCCCCAGTTACAGAATGGTGTGGACCTACCCCCAGTTACAGAATGGTGTGGTCCTACCCCCAGTTACAGAATGGTGTGGTCCTACCCCCAGTTACAGAATGGTGTGGTCCTACCCCCAGTTACAGAATGGTGTGGTCCTACCCCCAGTTACAGAATGGTGTGGACCTACCCCCAGTTACAGAATGGTGTGGGCCTACCCCCAGTTACAGAATGGTGTGGGCCTACCCCCAGTTACAGAATGGTGTGGGCCTACCCGCAGTTACAGAATGGTGTGGGTCTACCCCCAGTTACAGAATGGTGTGGGTCTACCCCCAGTTATAGAATGGTGTGGGTTACAGAATGGTGTGGACCTACCCCCAGTTACAGAATGGTGTGGTCCTACCCCCAGTTACAGAATGGTGTGGGTCTACCCCCAGTTACAGAATGGTGTGGGTCTACCCCCAGTTACAGAATGGTGTGGGTCTACCCCCAGTTACAGAATGGTGTGGGCCTACCCCCAGTTACAGAATGGTGTGGGTTACATAATGGTGTGGACCTACCCCCAGTTACAGAATGGTGTGGGTCTACCCCCAGTTACAGAATGGTGTGGTCCTACCCCCAGTTACAGAATGGTGTGGTCCTACCCCCAGTTACAGAATGGTGTGGTCCTACCCCCAGTTACAGAATGGTGTGGGCCTACCCCAACTACAGAATGGTGTGGTCCTACCCCCAGTTACAGAATGGTGTGGACCTACCCCCAGTTACAGAATGGTGTGGGCCTACCCCCAGTTACAGAATGGTGTGGGCCTACCCCCAGTTACAGAATGGTGTGGACCTACCCCCAGTTACAGAATGGTGTGGTCCTACCCCCAGTTACAGAATGGTGTGGACCTACCCCCAGTTACAGAATGGTGTGGGCCTACCCGCAGTTACAGAATGGTGTGGGTCTACCCGCAGTTACAGAATGGTGTGGGTCTACCCCCAGTTACAGAATGGTGTGGGTCTACCCCCAGTTACAGAATGGTGTGGGTCTACCCCCAGTTATAGAATGGTGTGGGTTACAGAATGGTGTGGACCTACCCCCAGTTACAGAATGGTGTGGTCCTACCCCCAGTTACAGAATGGTGTGGACCTACCCCCAGTTACAGAATGGTGTGGGCGTATACCGGTCATTAGACCGCTGATTGGCCAGTTCATTCTCCTTTAGGAGGATGACATCATCCTATATGAGGAAGTAGCAAGCCAACGGTCTCTTTGGTTCTGAAGTGTTTTCTCTCTTTCCTGAGTTCTGATTTAATCACAAAATACAAGTATAGGATTAAATCAGCAACGTTACGAGTTAACAGAATATTAACTTTTTAAAACAAGTGAGATTGTCACTGGACGGTTAGTTTTTATATAAATCAGCAAGAGACACTGATGTCATAAGGTGAATGCACCAATTTGTAAGTCGCTCTGGATAAGAGCGTCTGCTAAATGACTTAAATGTAATGTAAATGTAGACACGGATCACTGAAAGACCTGACCTGACACAACAAAGATATAGTGTGTGTGTGTGTGTGTGTGTGTGTGTGTGTGTGTGTGTGTGTGTGTGTGTGTGTGTGTGTGTGTGTGTGTGTGTGTGTGTGTGTGTGTGTGTGTGTGTGTGTGTAGACAGTGCTAGACAGAACAATTGTAAAGTATTCTGTCTCCATTCAGACGGGTTCTGAACATAACATGTGTGTGAGATAGAGATCATCAGTGGTTCTTCAGTTGTCATTAGTTACATGGAACACATCAACATATAAACACACACATCAACAGCTACTTCTGGTACTTCAAATAAATATTTATAACTAACCAGCCAGCTTGCAACCGAGAGAGAGGGGGGAGGGAGAGAGACAGAGACAGAAAGAGAGAGAGAGACCGAGAGAGAGGGGGAGGAGAGAGAGACCGAGAGAGAGGGGGAGGGAGAGAGAGACCGAGAGAGAGGGGGAGGGAGAGAGAGACCGAGAGAGAGGGAGACAGAGAGAGAGAGAGAGAGAGAGAGAGAGAGAGAGAGAGAGACCGAGAGAGAGGGGGGAGGGAGAGAGACAGAGACAGAAAGAGAGAGAGAGACCGAGAGAGAGGGGGGAGGGAGAGAGACAGAGACAGAAAGAGAGAGAGAGACCGAGAGAGAGGGGGGAGGGAGAGAGAGACCGAGAGAGAGGGGGAGGGAGAGAGAGACCGAGAGAGAGGGAGACAGAGAGAGCGAGACAGAGAGAGCGAGACAGAGAGAGCGATTGAGAGAGACCGAGACCGAGAAGGGGAGAGAGAGAGAGCGACAGAAAGAGAGAGAGAGGGAGGAGAGAGGGAGGAGAGAGGGAGAGAGAGACAGAGAGAGAAAGAGCGACAGAGTGACAGAGAGACAGAAAGAGAGAGAGGGACCGAGGGAGAGGAAAGGTGGGTGAGGCAGAGTGAAGAGAGGAGAAATTGTAAAATGAGGGAAAGGAGAGAAATATGAAGAAAGTAGGAGACACACAGAAACACACAGAGACACACAGAGAGACACACAGAGACATACACAGAGACACACACAGAGACAGACACAGAGACACACACAGAGACACACACAGACATACACACAGAGACATACAGAGAGACACACAGAGACAGACACAGAGACAGACACAGAGACACACACAGAGACACACACACAGAGACACACACAGAGACACACACAGAGACACACACAGAGACACACACAGAGACACACACAGAGACACACACAGAGACAGACACAGACACAGAGACACACACAGAGACAGACACAGAGACAGCAGCAGTGGCTACAGGTCTCATAAAGGACCTGTTCAGTGTTTCCTGATTGATTTTCCAAAAACAGGTCATTAGTATGTTAAAAAAAGCAGCTGTTCTGTGTTGGAATGGTGTGGACCTACCCCCAGTTACAGAATGGTGTGGACCTACCCCCAGTTACAGAATGGTGTGGTCCTACCCCCAGTTACAGAATGGTGTGGTCCTACCCCCAGTTACAGAATGGTGTGGTCCTACCCCCAGTTACAGAATGGTGTGGTCCTACCCCCAGTTACAGAATGGTGTAGTCCTACCCCCAGTTACAGAATGGTGTGGTCCTACCCCAGTTACAGAATGGTGTGGTCCTACCCCAGTTACAGAATGGCGTGGTCCTACCCCCAGTTACAGAATGGTGTGGTCCTACTCCCAGTTACAGAATGGTGTGGTCCTACCCCCAATTACAGAATGGTGTGGTCCTACCCCCAGTTACAGAATGGTGTGGACCCACCCCCAGTTACAGAATGGTGTGGTCCTACCCCCAGTTACAGAATGGTGTGGTCCTACCCCCAGTTACAGAATGGTGTAGTCCTACCCCCAGTTACAGAATGGTGTGGTCCTACCCCCAGTTACAGAATGGTGTGGTCCTACCCCCAGTTACAGAATGGTGTGGTCCTACCCCCAGTTACAGAATGGCGTAGTCCTACCCCCAGTTACAGAATGGTGTGGTCCTACCCCCAGTTACAGAATGGTGTGGTCCTACCCCCAGTTACAGAATGGTGTGGTCCTACCCCCAGTTACAGTTACAGAATGGTGTGGTCCTACCCCAGTTACAGAATGGTGTGGTCCTACCCCCAGTTACAGAATGGTGTGGACCCACCCCAGTTACAGAATGGTGTGGTCCTACCCCCAGTTACAGAATGGTGTGGTCCTACCCCCAGTTACAGAATGGTGTGGACCTACCCCAGTTACAGAATGGTGTAGTCCTACCCCAGTTACAGAATGGTGTGGACCTACCCCAGTTACAGAATGGTGTGGTCCTACCCCCAGTTACAGAATGGTGTGGTCCTACCCCCAGTTACAGAATGGTGTGGTCCTACCCCCAGTTACAGAATGGTGTGGTCCTACCCCCAGTTACAGAATGGTGTGGACCTACCCCCAGTTACAGAATGGTGTGGTCCTACCCCCAGTTACAGAATGGTGTGGACCTACCCCCAGTTACAGAATGGTGTGGACCTACCCCAGTTACAGAATGGTGTGGTCCTACCCCCAGTTACAGAATGGTGTGGACCTACCCCCAGTTACAGAATGGTGTGGACCTACCCCCAGTTACAGAATGGTGTGGACCTACCCCCAGTTACAGAATGGTGTGGGCCTACCCCAGTTACAGAATGGTGTGGGCCTACCCCAGTTACAGAATGGTGTGGGCCTACCCCTAGTTACAGAATGGTGTGGGTCTACCCCCAGTTACAGAATGGTGTGGACCTACCCACAGTTACAGAATGGTGTGGACCTACCCACAGTTACAGAATGGTGTGGACCTACCCACAGTTACAGAATGGTGTGGTCCTACCCCCAGTTACAGAATGGTGTGGACCTACCCCCAGTTACAGAATGGTGTGGACCTAACCCCAGTTACAGAATGGTGTGGGTCTACCCCCAGTAACAGAATGGTGTGGGTCTACCCCCAGTTACAGAATGGTGTGGACCTAGCCCCAGTTACAGAATGGTGTGGACCTACCCCAGTTACAGAATGGTGTGGGTCTACCCCAGTAACAGAATGGTGTGGGTCTACCCCCAGTTACAGAATGGTGTGGACCTAGCCCCAGTTACAGAATGGTGTGGACCTACCCCCAGTTACAGAATGGTGTGGACCTACCCCAGTTACAGAATGGTGTGGTCCTACCCCAGTTACAGAATGGTGTGGACCTACCCCAGTTACAGAATGGTGTGGACCTACCCCAGTTACAGAATGGTGTGGACCTACCCCCAGTTACAGAATGGTGTGGACCTACCCCCAGTTACAGAATGGTGTGGTCCTACCCCCAGTTACAGAATGGTGTGGACCTACCCCAGTTACAGAATGGTGTGGACCTACCCCAGTTACAGAATGGTGTGGACCTACCCCCAGTTACAGAATGGTGTGGTCCTAAACCCCAGTTACAGAATGGTGTGGACCTACCCCAGTTACAGAATGGTGTGGACCTACCCCCAGTTACAGAATGGTGTGGTCCTACCCCCAGTTACAGAATGGTGTGGACCTACCCCCAGTTACAGAATGGTGTGGACCTACCCCAGTTACAGAATGGTGTGGACCTACCCCCAGTTACAGAATGGTGTGGACCTACCCCCAGTTACAGAATGGTGTGGACCTACCCCAGTTACAGAATGGTGTGGACCTACCCCCAGTTACAGAATGGTGTGGACCTACCCCCAGTTACAGAATGGTGTGGACCTACCCCCAGTTACAGAATGGTGTGGTCCTACCCCCAGTTACAGAATGGTGTGGACCTACCCCCAGTTACAGAATGGTGTGGACCTACCCCCAGTTACAGAATGGTGTGGACCTACCCCAGTTACAGAATGGTGTGGACCTACCCCCAGTTACAGAATGGTGTGGACCTACCCCCAGTTACAGAATGGTGTGGACCTACCCCCAGTTACAGAATGGTGTGGACCTACCCCAGTTACAGAATGGTGTGGACCTACCCCAGTTACAGAATGGTGTGGACCTACCCCCAGTTACAGAATGGTGTGGACCTACCCCCAGTTACAGAATGGTGTGGACCTACCCCCAGTTACAGAATGGTGTGGACCTACCCCAGTTACAGAATGGTGTGGGTCCTACCCCCAGTTACAGAATGGTGTGGACCTACCCCCAGTTACAGAATGGTGTGGACCTACCCCCAGTTACAGAATGGTGTGGACCTACCCCAGTTACAGAATGGTGTGGGCCTACCCCAGTTACAGAATGGTGTGGGCCTACCCCAGTTACAGAATGGTGTGGGCCTACCCCTAGTTACAGAATGGTGTGGGTCTACCCCCAGTTACAGAATGGTGTGGACCTACCCACAGTTACAGAATGGTGTGGACCTACCCACAGTTACAGAATGGTGTGGTCCTACCCCCAGTTACAGAATGGTGTGGACCTACCCCCAGTTACAGAATGGTGTGGACCTACCCCCAGTTACAGAATGGTGTGGGTCTACCCCCAGTAACAGAATGGTGTGGGTCTACCCCCAGTTACAGAATGGTGTGGACCTAGCCCCAGTTACAGAATGGTGTGGACCTACCCCCAGTTACAGAATGGTGTGGGTCTACCCCAGTAACAGAATGGTGTGGACCTACCCCCAGTTACAGAATGGTGTGGGTCTACCCCCAGTTACAGAATGGTGTGGTCTACCCCAGTTACCCCCCACAGTTACAGAATGGTGTGGACCTACCCCCAGTTACAGAATGGTGTGGACCTACCCCAGTTACAGAATGGTGTGGTCCTACCCCCAGTTACAGAATGGTGTGGTCCTACCCCCAGTTACAGAATGGTGTGGACCTACCCCAGTTACAGAATGGTGTGGACCTACCCCAGTTACAGAATGGTGTGGACCTACCCCAGTTACAGAATGGTGTGGACCTACCCCCAGTTACAGAATGGTGTGGACCTACCCCAGTTACAGAATGGTGTGGGTTACAGAATGGTGTGGACCTACCCCCAGTTACAGAATGGTGTGGTCCTACCCCCAGTTACAGAATGGTGTGGTCCTACCCCAGTTACAGAATGGTGTGGACCTACCCCCAGTTACAGAAGGGTGTGGACCTACCCCCAGTTACAGAATGGTGTGGACCTACCCCAGTTACAGAATGGTGTGGGCCTACCCCCAGTTACAGAATGGTGTGGTCCTACCCCAGTTACAGAATGGTGTGGACCTACCCCAGTTACAGAATGGTGTGGACCTACCCCCAGTTACAGAATGGTGTGGACCTACCCACAGTTACAGAATGGTGTGGACCTACCCCCAGTTACAGAATGGTGTGGACCTACCCCCAGTTACAGAATGGTGTGGACCTACCCCCAGTTACAGAATGGTGTGGGCCTACCCCCAGTTACAGAATGGTGTGGGCCTACCCCCAGTTACAGAATGGTGTGGGTCTACCCCCAGTTACAGAATGGTGTGGACCTACCCCAGTTACAGAATGGTGTGGACCTACCCACAGTTACAGAATGGTGTGGACCTACCCCCAGTTACAGAATGGTGTGGTCCTACCCCCAGTTACAGAATGGTGTGGACCTACCCCCAGTTACAGAATGGTGTGGACCTACCCCAGTTACAGAATGGTGTGGGTCTACCCCAGTACAGAATGGTGTGGGTCTACCCCAGTTACAGAATGGTGTGGACCTACCCCAGTTACAGAATGGTGTGGACCTACCCCAGTTACAGAATGGTGTGGACCTACCCCAGTTACAGAATGGTGTGGGCCTACCCCCAGTTACAGAATGGTGTGGACCTACCCCCAGTTACAGAATGGTGTGGGCCTACCCCCAGTTACAGAATGGTGTGGGTCTACCCCCAGTTACAGAATGGTGTGGACCTACCCACAGTTACAGAATGGTGTGGACCTACCCCAGTTACAGAATGGTGTGGACCTACCCCAGTTACAGAATGGTGTGGTCCTACCCCCAGTTACAGAATGGTGTGGACCTACCCCAGTTACAGAATGGTGTGGACCTACCCCCAGTTACAGAATGGTGTGGGTCTACCCCCCAGAATTACAGAAATGGTGTGGACCTACCCCAGTTACAGAATGGTGTGGACCTACCCCCAGTTACAGAATGGTGTGGGTCTACCCGCAGTAACAGAATGGTGTGGACCTACCCCCAGTTACAGAATGGTGTGGGTCTACCCCCAGTTACAGAATGGTGTGGACCTACCCACAGTTACAGAATGGTGTGGACCTACCCCCAGTTACAGAATGGTGTGGACCTACCCCCAGTTACAGAATGGTGTGGACCTACCCCCAGTTACAGAATGGTGTGGTCCTACCCCCAGTTACAGAATGGTGTGGACCTACCCCCAGTTACAGAATGGTGTCGACCTACCCCCAGTTACAGAATGGTGTGGTCCTACCCCCAGTTACAGAATGGTGTGGACCTACCCCCAGTTACAGAATGGTGTGGGTCTACCCCCAGTAACAGAATGGTGTGGGTCTACCCCCAGTTACAGAATGGTATGGACCAACCCCCAATTACAGAATGGTGTGGACCTACCCCCAGTTACAGAATGGTGTGGACCTACCCCCAGTTACAGAATGGTGTGGACCAACCCCCAATTACAGAATGGTGTGGGCGTATCCCGGTCATTAGACCGCTGATTGGCCAGTTCATTCTCCTTTAGGAGGATGACATCATCCTATATGAGGAAGTAGCAAGCCAACGGTCTCTTTGGTTCTGAAGTGTTTTCTCTCTTCTGAGTTCTGATTTAATCACAAAATACAAGTATAGGATTAAATCAGCAACGTTACGAGTTAACAGAATATTAACTTTTTAAAACAAGTGAGATTGTCACTGGACGGTTAGTTTTTATATAAATCAGCAAGAGACACTGATGTCATAAGGTTTTTGTATATAAGAGCATCTGCTAAATGACTTAAATGTAAATGTAAATGTAGACACGGATCACTGAAAGACCTGACCTGACACAACAAAGATATAGTGTGTGTGTGTGTGTGTGTGTGTGTGTGTGTGTGTGTGTGTGTGTGTGTGTGTGTGTGTGTGTGTGTGTGTGTGTGTGTGTGTGTGTGTGTGTGTGTGTGTGTGTGTGTGTGTGTGTGTGTGTGTGTGTGTGTGTGTGTGTGTGGTGTAATTACGCAATCAGAACATCTGCAATACAGTCATGTATTATGGTCTATAACACAGCTGTCAGGAAATAGTGAAACACCGAAAGGTCCACTCTCCCACGCACACACACACACACACTCTCTCACACACACACTCTCTCTCACACACACTCTCTCTCTCACACACCAAGTTATGTAATCTAGGAATTAGGTGAACTGGCTCTATCCCTAACCGCATGTGTACTGTCTCTGACCTCTACCCTCTGACCTCTACCCTCTGGCAGCCAGAGAACCAGAGGGAGGGGAGGAGCAGTTGTCTGGGCCACACAGAGAGGAGACCCCCCCCCTTCGCCAGAAAGGAGACTCTTTCTCTCCCCGCCCCCAACCTCTGGAGGAGCTGCATGGGGAATGTATTGGCTGCATCCCAAATTCCACTCTAATCCCTAGATAGTGCACTACTTTTGACCAGAGTTGGCACCCTAATCCCTAGATAGCACACTACTTTTGACCAGAGTTGGCCCCCTAATCCCTAGATAGTGCACTACTTTTGACAAGAGTTGGCCCCCTAATCCCTAGATAGCGCACTACTGCTGTCCAGGGAATCTGGTGCAATTTATTTTTCATTTAATCAATATGGAAGCCAAATGTCGAAATCTGTTTTCATAGCGCGCACACACACACACACACACACACACACACACACACACACACACACACACACACACACACACACAGAGTTGTCATGAAACCAGACTCTTGACTTCCATAGCGATAACAGCTTTAGCATCGCGATACTCCACACCAACACTAAACCAACAACATACAGTATTATTTTTATTATTTTATCCTACTGATCGACAAGCATAGAAGAACTAAATGTATTTTTTTTAATTTTTTTTTTTTAAAGAGGACGCTGTCTCTTTAAGATCCAGGACCGACTTCACTCATAGAGGATCAGGGAGGGAGAGATGATCAAGTGAATGAATAATGTTTCTGGTGACGATCAGCTTTGAATATCAACATATGTAGCTTTTTTTGGTTGGTATATTATCACAAAGTACGAGGAGTAGTTAATGTTAACTTTGGCTGTTACCTCTGGCTGTTGGCTCTGGCTGCTGGCTGTTAGCTCTGGCTGTTAGCTCTGGCTGCTGGCTCTGGCTGCTGGCTCCGGCTGTTAGCTCCGGCTGTTAGCTCCGGCTGTTAGCTCTGGCTGTTAGCTCTGGCTGTTAGCTCTGGCTGTTGGCTCTGGCTGTTTGCTCTGGCTGTTAGCTCTGGCTGTTAGCTCTGGCTGTTAGCTATCAAAGGAAAGTTAGCCTATAAAGCTGGAAGCTACCGCTATCTTATAGCATTGTCAAGTTATTCTAGCCTGTATGGACATTGTTTTGCGAACAGTAATTAACACTTTCAACATTTCCACAAGTGTGTAAAGGGGACATGGTCTGCGCTGATAGACTTGATCCTCTCTCCAATCAGCAGACGACGTGAGACACATTTTGACAGAAGTACCGAAAGTTCAACAACAACAAAAATAATTATAGTATTTTTTATAAATTATAATAATTATAGTATTTTTTATAAATTATAATAAGTATAGTATTTTTTATAAATTATAATAATTATAGTATTTTTTATAAATTATAATAATTATAGTATTTTTTATAAATTATAATAATTATAGTATTTTTATAAATTATAATAAGTATAGTATTTTTATAAATTATAATAATTATAGTATTTTTATAAATTATAATAATTATAGTATTTTTTTATAAATTATAATAATTATAGTATTTTTATAAATTATAATAATTATAGTATTTTTTATAAATTATAATAATTATAGTATTTTTATAAATTATAATAAGTATAGTATTTTTATAAATTATAATAATTATAGTATTTTTATAAATTATAATAATTATAGTATTTTTTATAAATTAAAATAATTCTAGTATTTTTTATAAATTATAATAATTATAGTATTTTTTTATAAATTATAATAATTATAGTATTTTTTATAAATTATAATAATTATAGTATTTTTTATAAATTATAATAATTATAGTATTTTTTATAAATTATAATAATTATAGTATTTTTTATAAATTATAATAATTATAGTATTTTTTATAAATTAAAATAATTCTAGTATTTTTTATAAATTATAATAATTATAATATTTTTTTTAATTATAGTACTGAACCGTTACTCATGTTCTGGTATCGAAAGAGCGGAGAAGTTTCAGAATACTGAGTCACACTGACACACACACACTTCCTGTCCCCACCCTGTGACTGTGGTGAGAAACAGGAAGGAAGTCCACTTCCTCTCTGACAGACACACCCCAATGACACACACAGTCTTGTACAACTAACCTTGTGGGGACACATAATTCAGTCCCGTTCTAAATCCTATTATGCCCCTAAACTCATAACCTCGTAGAAATATAATTTGACCTTGTGAGGACCTCTGGTACAGTTAAATAACACACACACACACCACACACACACACACACACACACACACACACACACACACACACACACACACACACACAGTACACACACACACACACACACACACACACACATACCACTAACAGTCTACACACACACACAGTTAAATAAGTGATCCCAATGTAGGCTGGTGTAGAATCTGCCAAAAGGACACATGGAATGTTGGAGCAATTTACAGACTGATGAGCAGTCTCCCTCACACACACACACACACACACACACACACACACACACACACACACATACCACAACAGTCAGTACCACATACCAACAGTCACCACTGTGATACACAACACACCACTGTGATACACTAACACAGTACCACTGTGATACCACTAACACAGTACCACACACCACAGTACCACTGTGATACCACTAACAGTCAGTACCACTAACAGTCAGTACCACTGTGATACCACTAACAGTCAGTACCACTGTGATACCACTAACAGTCAGTACCACTGTGATACCACTAACAGTCAGTACCACTGTGATACCACTAACAGTCAGTACCACTAACAGTCAGTACCACTGTGATACCACTAACAGTCAGTACCACTGTGATACCACTAACAGTCAGTACCACTGTGATACCACTAACAGTCAGTACCACTGTGATACCACTAACAGTCAGTACCACTGTGATACCACTAACAGTCAGTACCACTGTGATACCACTAACAGTCAGTACCACTGTGATACCACTAACAGTCAGTACCACTGTGATACCACTAACAGTCAGTACCACTGTGATACCACTAACAGTCAGTACCACTGTGATACCACTAACAGTCAGTACCACTGTGATACCACTAACAGTCAGTACCACTCAGTACCACTGTGACCACTAACAGTCAGTACCACTGTGATACCACTGTGATACCACTAACAGTCAGTACCACTGTGATACCACTAACAGTCATACCACTAACAGTCAGTACCACTGTGATACCACTAACAGTCAGTACCACTGTGATACCACTAACAGTCAGTACCACTGTGATACCACTAACAGTCAGTACCACTGTGATACCACTAACAGTCAGTAACACTGTGATACCACTAACAGTCAGTACCACTGTGATACCACTAACAGTCAGTCAGTACCACTGTGATACCACTAACAGTCAGTACCACTGTGATACCACTAACAGTCAGTACCACTGTGATACCACTAACAGTCAGTACCACTGTGACCACTACCACTAACAGTCAGTACCACTGTGATACCACTAACAGTCAGTACCACTGTGATACCACTCAGTACCACAGTCAGTCAGTACCACTGTGATACCACTAACAGTCAGTACCACTGTGATACCACTAACAGTCAGTACCACTGTGATACCACTAACAGTCAGTACCACTGTGATACCACTAACAGTCAGTACCACTGTGATACCACTAACAGTCAGTACCACTGTGATACCACTAACAGTCAGTACCACTGTGATACCACTAACAGTCAGTACCACTGTGATACCACTAACAGTCAGTACCACTAACAGTCAGTACCACTGTGATACCACTAACAGTCAGTACCACTGTGATACCACTAACAGTCAGTACCACTGTGATACCACTAACAGTCAGTACCACTGTGATACCACTAACAGTCAGTACCACTGTGATACCACTAACAGTCAGTACCACTAACAGTCAGTACCACTGTGATACCACTAACAGTCAGTACCACTAACAGTCAGTACCACTGTGATACCACTAACAGTCAGTACCACTGTGATACCACTAACAGTCAGTACCACTGTGATACCACTAACAGTCAGTACCACTGTGATACCACTAACAGTCAGTACCACTGTGATACCACTAACAGTCTAACAGTCAGTACCACTGTGATACAACAGTCAGTACCACTGTGATACCACTAACAGTCAGTACCACTGTGATACCACTAACAGTCAGTACCACTGTGATACCACTAACAGTCAGTACCACTGTGATACCACTAACAGTCAGTACCACTGTGATACCACTAACAGTCAGTACCACTGTGATACACTAACAGTCAGTACCACTACCACTAACAGTCAGTAACCCACTAACAGTCAGTACCACTGTGATACCACTAACAGTCAGTACCACTGTGATACCACTAACAGTCAGTACCACTGTGATACCACTAACAGTCAGTACCACTGTGATACCACTAACAGTCAGTACCACTGTGATACCACTAACAGTCAGTACCACTGTGATACCACTAACAGTCAGTACCACTGTGATACCACTAACAGTCAGTACCACTGTGATACCACTAACAGTCAGTACCACTGTGATACCACTAACAGTCAGTACCACTGTGATACCACTAACAGTCAGTACCACTGTGATACCACTAACAGTCAGTACCACTGTGATACCACTAACAGTCAGTACCACTGTGATACCACTAACAGTCAGTACCACTAACAGTCAGTACCACTGTGATACCACTAACAGTCAGTGATACCACTGTGATACCACTAACAGTCAGTACCACTGTGATAGCACTAACAGTCAGTACACTAACAGTCAGTACCACTGTGATACCACTAACAGTCAGTACCACTGTGATACCACTAACAGTCAGCACCACTGTGATACCACTAACAGTCAGTACCACTGTGATACCACTAACAGTCAGTACCACTAACAGTCAGTACCACTGTGATACCACTAACAGTCAGTACCACTGTGATACCACTAACAGTCAGTACCACTGTGATACCACTAACAGTCAGTACCACTGTGATACCACTAACAGTCAGTACCACTGTGATACCACTAACAGTCAGTACCACTGTGATACCACTAACAGTCAGTACCACTGTGATACCACTAACAGTCAGTACCACTGTGATACCACTAACAGTCAGTACCACTGTGATACCACTAACAGTCAGTGACCACTGTGATACCACTGTGATACAGTCAGTACCACTGTGATACCACTAACAGTCAGTACCACTGTGATACCACTAACAGTCAGTACCACTAACAGTCAGACCACTACCACTAACAGTCAGTACCACTAACAGTCAGTAACAGTCAGTACCACTGTGATACCACTAACAGTCAGTACCACTGTGATACCACTAACAGTCAGTACCACTGTGATACCACTAACAGTCAGTACCACTGTGATACCACTAACAGTCAGTACCACTGTGATACCACTAACAGTCAGTACCACTGTGATACCACTAACAGTCAGTACCACTGTGATACCACTAACAGTCAGTACCACTGTGAGTACCACTAACAGTCAGTACCACTGTGATACCACTAACAGTCAGTACCACTGTGTCAGTACCACTGTGATACCACAGTCAGTACCACTGTGATACCACTAACAGTCAGTACCACTGTGATACCACTAACAGTCAGTACCACTGTGATACCACTAACAGTCAGTACCACTGTGATACCACTAACAGTCAGTACCACTGTGATACCACTAACAGTAACCACTAACAGTCAGTACCACTGTGATACCACTAACAGTCAGTACCACTGTGATACCACTAACAGTCAGACAGTCAGTCAGTACCACTGTGATACCACTAACAGTCAGTACCACTGTGATACCACTAACAGTCAGTACCACTGTGATACCACTAACAGTCAGTACCACTGTGATACCACTAAGTACCACTGTCAGTACCACTGTGATACCACTAACAGTCAGTAGTACCACTGTGATACCACTAACAGTCAGTACCACTGTGATACCACTAACAGTCAGTACCACAGTGTGATACCACTAACAGTCAGTACCACTGTGATACCACTAACAGTCAGTACCACTAACAGTCAGACCACTGTACCACTAACAGTCAGTACCACTGTGATACCACTAACAGTCAGTACCACTGTGACCACTACCACTAACAGTCAGTACCACTGTGATACCACTAATGTCAGTCAGTACCACTGTCACACAGACTGTCAGGACTAACATCCACTAACAGTCAGTACCACTGTGATACCACTAACAGTCAGTACCACTGTGATACCACTAACAGTCAGTACCACTGTGATACCACTAACAGTCAGTACCACTGGGATACAGTCAGTACCACTGTGATACCACTAACAGTCAGTACCACTGTGATACCACTAACAGTCAGTACCACTGTGATACCACTAACAGTCAGTACCACTGTGGGAGGGACTAACAGTCAGTGTGATACCACTGTCAGTACCACTAACAGTCAGTACCACTGTGATACCACTAACAGTCAGTACCACTGTGAGTACCACTAACAGTCAGTACCACTGTGATACCACTAACAGTCAGTACCACTGTGATACCACTAACAGTCAGTACCACTAACAGTCAGTACCACTATACCACAGTCAGTACCACTGTGATACAGTCAGTACCACTGTGATACACTAACAGTCAGTACCACTGTGATACCAGTCAGTACCAGTCAGTACCACTGTGATACCACTAACAGTCAGTACCACTGTGATACCACTAACAGTCAGTACCACTGTGATACCAGTCAGTACCACTGTGATACCACTAACAGTCAGTACCACTGTGAGTACCACTAACAGTCAGTACCACTGTGATACCACTAACAGTCAGTACCACTGTGATACCACAGTACCACTGTGATACCACTAACAGTCAGTACCACTGTGATACCACTAACAGTCAGTACCACTGGATAGATACCACTAACAGTCAGTACCACTGTGATACCACTAACAGTCAGTACCAGTCAGTACCACTGTGATACCACTAACAGTCACTGTGATACCAGTCAGTACCACTGTGATACCACTAACAGTCAGTACCACTGTGATACCACTAACAGTCAGTACCACTGTGAGACCACTAACAGTCAGTACCACTGTGATACCACTAACAGTCAGTACCACTACCAGTCAGAGACTAAGGTCACCACTGTGATACCACTAACAGTCAGTGATACCACTAACAGTCAGTACCACTGTGATACCACTAACAGTCAGTACCACTGTGATACCACTAACAGTCAGTACCACTGTGATACCACTAACAGTCAGTAAACAGTCAGTGGGATACCACTAACAGTCAGTACCACTGTGATACCACTAACAGTCAGTACCACTGTGATACCACTAACAGTCAGTACCACTGTGATACCACTCCAACAGTCAGTACCACTGTGATACCACTAACAGTCAGTACCACTGTGATACCACTAACAGTCAGTACCACTGTGATACCACTAACAGTCAGTACCACTGTGATACCACTAACAGTCAGTACCACTGTGATACCACTAACAGTCAGTACCACAACAACATAAACAACATCTAGTGATACCACTAACAGTCAGGACCATCACAGTGATATAAACTAACAGTCAGTACCACTGTGATACCACTACAGACTGACAGGACAATCAGTACCACTGGATACCAAACAACAGTCAGTACCACTGTGACCACTAACAGTCAGTACCACTGTGATACCACTAACAGTCAGTACCACTGTGATACCACTAACAGTCAGTACCACTATGATACCACTAACAGTCAGTACCACTGTGATACCACTAACAGTCAGTACCACTGTGATACCACTAACAGTCAGTACCACTGGATACCACTAACAGTCAGTACCACTGTGATACCACTAACAGTCAGTACCACTGTGATACCACTAACAGTCAGTATCAGTCAGTGATACCACAGAACAGTCAGTCACCACTGTGATACCACTAACAGTCAGTACCACTGTGATACCACTCAACAGTCAGTACCACTGTGATACCACTAACAGTCAGTACCACTGTGATACCACTAACAGTCAGTACCACTGTGATACAGGTCAGTACCACTGTGATACCACTAACAGTCAGTACCACTGTGATACCACTAACAGTCAGTACCACTGTGATACCACTAACAGTCAGTACCACTGTGATACCACTAACAGTCAGTACCACTGTGATACCACTAACAGTCAGTACCACTGTGATACCACTAACAGTCAGTACCACTGTGATACCACTAACAGTCAGTACCACAGGTACCACTGATACCACTAACAGTCAGTACCACTGTGATACCACTAACAGTCAGTAACAGGTGATACCACTAACAGTCAGTAACACTGTGATACTACTAGCTGGCGAGTGGTGACAGGATATAGCAACAACACAGACTGAGCTGTGGGGTCAAGTTTCAACAGTCAGTACCATTGACACTAACAGTCATATAAACTAACAACATCCTGGGATCCACCTAGACAGGACAGGGATATAAACAACAACATCTAGGGCCCTTAGACTGGGAGGACAAGACAGGGGATAAACAACAGAGAGTACATCTAGCTGATACCCTAGGACTGACAGGGGGAGAGGGAGGATATAAACAAGGGATACACTAGGACAGGGAGAGAGGGACAATCACAGGATATAAACAACCAACATCTAGCTGGCCCTTACAGAGACAGGACAATCACAGGGGGATAAAGAGACCAACAGGGAGGGCCCTTACAGAGACAGAGAATCACAGGAGAGAGGGAACAGAGAGGATCTAGCTGGCCCTTAGAGACTGGGAGAGAGATCACAGGATATAAAGAGACCAGGGGAGAGAGGGAGAGAGAGAGAGGACAATCACAGGGATAGAGGGGGAGGGAGGGGAGGGAGGGAGGGGGCCCTAACAGAGACTGAGAGGGGGGAGAGAGGGAGATAGAGAGAGGAGGAGAGAGATGGAGAGAGAGGAGGGAGAGAGGGAGATAGAGAGGAGGAGAGGGAACATCTAGGGAGAGAGAGAGGAGGATCACAGATATAAAGAAGAGAGAGAGATCTAGCTGGAGAGAGGGAGAGGACAATCAGGGAGGGAGGGAGGGAGGGAGGGAGCTGGGGAGCCCTTAGAGACTGAGGGGGAGACAGGGATAAAGAGAGGAGAGAGATGGAGAGAGATGGAGGGGAGAGAGAGGAGAGAGAGAGGAGGGGAGAGGGAGAGAGAGGGGGAGAGAGAGAGAGAGAGAGAGAGGGGAGAGAGGGAGAGAGAGAGAGGAGGGGAGAGAGGGAGAGAGAGAGAGGAGGAGATAAACAAGAGAGATCTAGGGGCCCTTAGAGAGGGAGAGGAGAAGGGAGAGGGATATAGAGGGGGAGAGAGAGAGAGGAGGGGCCCTTAGAGGAGAGAGAGAGAGGAGGGGAGAGAGAGAGGAGGAGAGAGATGGAGAGAGATGGAGGGGAGAGAGGGAGAGAGAGAGGAGGGGAGAGCTGGAGAGAGACTGGGGGAGAGAGAGAGAGGAGGATAGAAAGAGAGAGAGGAGGGGAGAGAGGGACAGAGAGAGAGGAGGAGAGAGATGGAGAGAGATGGAGGGGAGAGACTGAGAGAGAGAGGAGGGGAGAGGGAGAGAGAGAGGAGGGGCCCTTAGAGAGGGAGAGAGAGAGAGGGGGGAGGGGAGAGAGAGAAGGAGGGGAGAGATGGAGAGAGGAGGGGAGAGAGGGAGAGAGAATCACAGGATATAAGAGAGAGAGAGAACATCTAGCTGGTCCTTAGACTGACAGGAAATCACAGGATATAAGCAACAACAACATCTAGGGCCCTTAGAGAGAGAGGAGAGACAGGATAGAGAGAGAGGAGGGGAGAGAGGGAGGACAGAGAGGATATAAACAACAGGGAGAGAGACTGAGAGGAGGATCAGAGGATGGAGAGAGATGGAGGGGCCCTTAGAGAGGGAGAATCAGAGGATATAAGAGGGAACAGAGCTGGGGGAGAGACTGACAGGACAATCACAGGATATAGGGAGAGAGAAGATCTAGGGGCCCTTAGAGACTGACAGGACAATCACAGGATATAAACAAGAACAACAACATGGAGGGGAGAGACTGACAGGACAATCACAGGATATAAACAGAGAACAACAACAGAGAGGAGCTGGCCCTTACAGACTGAGAGGACAATCACAGGATATAAACAAGGAGAGAGATGGAGAGAGATGGAGGGGAGAGATGGGAGAGAGAGAGGAGGGGAAGGGAGAGATATAAACAACAGGGGACAACAGAGAGAGAGAGGGGGAGGGGAGAGAGACTGAGGAGGACAATCACAGGGGGAGATAAAGGAAGAGAGGGAGAACATCTAGCTGGCCCTTACAGACTGACAGGACAATCAGAGGAGGAGATAAACAGAGGTTAACTTACATTAGAGACATTTCCCACACATCCCATATCAGAAACACAACAATATTTTAATCCAACATTATTTCAACATCCACAACAACATCTAGCTGGCCCTTACAGACTGACAGGACAATCACAGGATATAAACAACAACATCTAGCTGGCCCTTACAGACTGACAGGACAATCACAGGATATAAACAACAACATCTAGCTGGCCCTTACAGACTGACAGGACAATCACAGGATATAAACAACAACATCTAGCTGGTCCTTACAGACTGACAGGACAATCACAGGATATAAACAACAACATCTAGCTGGCCCTTACAGACTGACAGGACAATCACAGGATATAAACAACAACATCTAGCTGGCCCTTACAGACTGACAGGACAATCACAGGATATAAACAACAACATCTAGCTGGCCCTTACAGACTGACAGGACAATCACAGGATATAAACAACAACATCTAGCTGGCCCTTACAGACTGACAGGACAATCACAGGATATAAACAACAACATCTAGCTGGCCCTTACAGACTGACAGGACAATCACAGGATATAAACAACAACATCTAGCTGGCCCTTACAGACTGACAGGACAATCACAGGATATAAACAACAACATCTAGCTGGCCCTTACAGACTGACAGGACAATCACAGGATATAAACAACAACATCTAGCTGGCCCTTACAGACTGACAGGACAATCACAGGATATAAGCAACAACAACATCTAGCTGGCAACTATAAACCACAACTCAGTGTCTGTGTGTACAGCTGGCTATTCTCATGACACACACACGCACACACACACACACACACACACACACACACACACACACAGAGAGAGAGAAAGGATAGCAAAGACGGTCCGGGTTTGACCGTGAAACGACCCTAAAGCGTTCCAAAAAAAACACATGTCTTATTTAAGGGTCTTTAATTTGACCTTTCACCCTCTGGCGGAGGACAACGACCCCCTCATGGGGACTAGGAGGGTCAGGGGTTAGAGGTCAACAGCAGTGTAAAATAATTATCTGTACTTTACTATTTATGGCAACGTTTACTTCACTACATTCCTAAAAGAGGATAACGTACTTTCTACACCGTACATTTTCCCTGACACCCAAAAGTACTCGTTACATTTGTCACACACTTATCAAGAAAACATCCCCGGTCCTCCCTACTGCCACTGATCTGGAGGACTCACTAAACAGAGAACATCCCTACTGCCTCTGATCTGGAGGACTCACTAAACAGAGAACATCCCTACTGCCTCTGATCTGGAGGACTCACTAAACAGAGAACATCCCTGGTCATCCCTACTGCCTCTGATCTGGTGGACTCACTAAACAGAGAACATCCCTACTGCCTCTGATCTGGAGGACTCACTAAACAGAGAACATCCCTACTGCCTCTGATCTGGAGGACTCACTAAACAGAGAACATTCCTGGTCCTCCCTACTGCCTCTGATCTGGAGGACTCACTAAACAGAGAACATCCCCGGTCCTCCCTACTGCCTCTGATCTGGAGGACTCACTAAACAGAGAACATCCCTACTGCCTCTGATCTGGAGGACTCACTAAACAGAGAACATCCCTGGTCATCCCTACTGCCTCTGATCTGGAGGACTCACTAAACACAAATGCTTCGTTTGTAAATTATGACTGAGTGCAACTGGTGCCCCTGGATATCTGTAAATGTAAAAAATCGTATCGTCTGGTTTGCTTATTATAAGGAATTAAAAAATGATTTAATACTTTTACTTTTGATACTTAAGTACATTTTAAAACCAAATACGTTTAGACTTTTACTGAAATAGTATTTTACTGGCTGACTTTCACTTTTGTCATTTTCTATTAAGGTATCTTTACTTTTACTCAAGTATGACAATTAGGTGCCTGTTCCACCACTCAGAATCAGACTGGTGGTTCTCCTATGACCCCTTCAGGGATACTAGTAGGGTCAGGGGTTAGAGGTCATCAGACTGGTGGTTCTCCTATGACCCCTTCAGGGATACTAGTAGGGTCAGGGGTTAGAGGTCAACAGACTGGTGGTTCTCCTATGACCCCTTCAGGGATACTAGTAAGGTCAGGGATCAGAGGTCATCAGACTCAGCCTGGTGGTTCTCCTATGACCCCTTCAAGGATACTAGTAGGGTCAGGGGTTAGAGGTCATCAGACTGGTGGTTCTCCTATGACCCCTTCAAGGATACTAGTAGGGTCAGGGGTTAGAGGTCATCAGACTGGTGGTTCTCCTATGACCCCCTCATGGAGAGAAGTAAGGTCAGGGGTCAGCGGTCATCAGACTGGTGGTTCTCCTATGACCCCTTCAGGGGTTCTAGTAAGGTCAGGGGTTAGAGGTCATAAGACGGGTGGTTCTCCTATGACCCCTTCAGGGATACTAGTACGGTCAGGGGTCAGAGGTCATCAGACTGGTGGTTCTACCAGAAGAGGTGGAGAGTTGGGCCACAAAACACACAACATACACACTGTTTTCCCTCTGGAGGACAGCATCTCATATAGAGGACAACATCTCATATAGAGGACAGCATCTCATATACACCAGGCCTTTACCTGGCGGTCTCCACCAGACCACTGAAGGAGAGGAGAGGAGAGGAGAGGAGAGGAGAGGAGGGAGGAGAGGGAGGAGAGGGAGAAGAGGGAGGGAGGAGAGGGAGAAGGCGGAGAGAGGGGGGGGAGAGAGGGGGGGGAGAGAGGGGGGCGGAGAGAGGGAAGGGGGGGAGGAGAGAGGGGGAGGAGAGAGGGAGGGGGGGTGGAGAGAGGGAGGGGGGTGGAGAGAGGGAGGGGGGTGGAGAGAGGGAGGGGGGTGGAGGAGGGGGGGGGGAGAGGGGGGAGAGAGGGGGGTGGGAGAGAGGGAGGGGGCGGAGAGAGGGGCGGAGAGAGGGGGGCGGAGGGGGGGTCTAGAGAGGGGGCGGAGAGTCCTATTGGGTGGAGAGAGGGGGTGCAGAGAGGGAGAACCTGGGCAGAAGAGGGGGCGGAGAGAGGGAGGGGGGTCGGAGAGGGGGGGCTAAAGAGGGCAGGGGGAGGGGGCGGAGAGAGGGGGGTCTAGAAGGGGGGTGGAGAGGGGGGACAATATAGGCAGGTCAGACAGACAGAGTAGTACACTAGGTCTATCTATCAGTATAGTCAGGTCAGACACCAGACAGACAGAACCGAACACTAGGTCTATCTATCAGTATAGATCACCAGCTGTATTTCAAACAGAATGCAGTATCTCGAATCCTTGTCTTGCAATGTTTCTCAACTTCATTAAAACAGAGGCTATGATATTCTATAGACAACAGAGTAAAGAGAAGAGGGAGGAGCAGGCCAGCCAGGGAGAGAGAGAGAGAGAGAGTGGAGCGGGCCAGCCAGGGAGAAAACCTGAGTCTACGCCTTCACTATGGTGAATCACTAAAACAATACAGAAACACACTACAGAAAAAGAAGGAACAGCATGTCAGAAATCAGCTCAATGCAATTGAAGAATCCATAGACTCTAACCACTTCTGGGAAAATTGGAAAACACTAAACAAACAACAACACGAAGAATTATCTATCCAAAATGGAGATGTCTGGGTAAACCACTTCTCCAATCTTTTTGGTTCTATAACAAAGAACAAAGAGCAAAACATATACATGATCAACTACAGATCTTAGAATCAACTATTAAAGACTACCAGAACCCACTGGATTCTCCAATTACATTGAATGAGTTACAGGACAAAATAAAAACCTCCAACCCAAAAAGGCCTGTGGTGTCGATGGTATCCTCAATGAAATGATCAAATATACAGACAACAAATTCCAACTGGCTATACTAAAGTCTTTAACATCATACTTAGCTCTGGCATCTTCCCCAATATTTGGAACCAAGGACTGATCACCCCAATCCACAAAAAGTGGAGACAAATTTGACCCCAATAACTACCGTGGAATATGTGTCAACAGTAACCTTGGGAAAATCCTCTGCATTATTATTAACAGCAGACTCTAGATTTCCTCAATGAAAACAATGTACTGAGCAAATGTCAAATTGGCTTTTTACCAAATTACCGACAAACAGACCATGTATTCACCCTGCACACCTTAATTGACAACCAAACAAAGGGGGCAAAACAAAGGCAAAGTCTTCTCATGCTTTGTTGATTTCAAAAAGCCTTCGACTCAATTTGGCCTGAGGGTCTGCTATACAAACTGATGGAAAGTGGTGTTGGGGGTAAAACATATGACATTATAAAATCCATGGACACAAACAACAAGTGTGCGGTTAAAATTGGCAAAAACACACACATTTCTTCACACAGGGTCGGGGGGAGACAGGGATGCAGCTTAAGCCCCACCCTCTTCAACATATATATCAACGAACTGGCGGGGCACTAGAAAAGTCTGCAGCAGAGGCCTCCCCTGCTAGAATCCAAGTCAAATGTCTGCTGTTTGCTGATGATCTGGTGCTTCTGTCACCAGAGAAGGAGGGCCTAGAGCAGCACCTAGATCTTATGCACAGATTCTGTCAGACCTGGGCCCTGACAGTAAATCTCAGTAAGACCAAAATAATGGTGGTCCAAAAAAAGGTCCAGTCACCAGGACCACAAATACAAATTCCATCTCGACACTGTTGCCCTAGAGCACACAAAAACTATACATACCAGGCCTAAACATCAGCGCCACAGGTAACTTCCACAAAGCTGTGAACTATCAGAGAGACAAGGCAAGAAGGGCATTCTATGCCATCAAAAGAAACATAAATTTCAACATACCAATTAGGATTTGGCTAAAAATACTTGAATCAGTCAGAGAGCCCATTGGTCTTTATGGTTGTGAGGTCTGGGGTCCGCTCACCAACCAAGACTTCAGGGACAAACACCAAATTGAGACTCTGCACGCAGAATTCTGCAAAAATATCCTCCGGTCAGAAAACACCAAATAATGCATGCAGAGCAGAATTAGGCCGCCCACTAATTATCAAAATCCAGAAAAGAGCCATTAAATTCTACAACCACCTAAAAGGAAGCATTCCCAAACCTTCCATAACAAAGCCAGGTCAGAAACAGAGAGATGAGACCCGGAGAAGAGTCCCCTATCTATCAGGTCCTGGGGCTCTGTTCAGAAACACAAACAGACAGAACAGAGCCCCAGGACAACAGCACAATTAGACCCAGGTCAAATCATGAGAAAACAAAAAGATAATTACTTAACACATTGGAAAGTTAACAAAAAAACAGAGCAAACAGAATGCTATTTGGCCCTATCTACAGAGAGTACACAGTGGCAGAATACCTGACCACTGTGACAGACCCAAAATTAACCGTTTGACTAGGTACAGACTCTAGTGAGCATAGCCAGGTATTGAGAAAGGCCGCCAGGCAGACAGAAGAGAAGACAGGCTATGTGCTCACTCCCAGTAAGTGAGGTGGAAACCAGACAGACAGAACCTCCTGCCCAATCTATCAGTATTAGAGAGACATATTTCCCCAGATCAGACAGATCCAAAGAATTCGAAAACATATCCAATTTTGAAAAACTCCCATACCTACTGGGTGAAATTCCACAGTGTGCCATCACAGCAGCAAGATTTGTGACCTGTTGCCACGAGAAAAGGGCAACCAGTGAAGAACAAACACCATTGTAAATACAACCCAGATTTATGCTTATTTATTTTATCTTGTGTCCTTTAATTATTTGTACATTATATATATATAGATATATGACATTTGTAATGTCTTTACTGTTTTGAAACTGTTGTATGTGTAATGTTTACTGTTAATTTTTGTTGTTTTTCACTTTATATATTCACTTTGTATGTTGTCTACCTCACTTGCTTTGGCAATGTTAACATGTTTCCCATGACAATAAAGCCCTTGAATTGAATTGAGAGAGGAGCGGGCCAGCCAGGGAGAGAGAGAGAGAGGAGCAGGCCAGCCAGGGAGAGGAGCGGGCCAGCCAGGGAGAGAGAGAGAGAGAGAGAGAGAGAGAGAGAGAGAGAGAGAGAGAGAGAGAGAGGAGCAGGCCAGCCAGGGAGAGGAGCAGGCCAGCCAGGGAGAGAGAGAGAGAGAGAGAGAGAGAAAGAGAGAAGAGAGGAGAGAGAGAGAGAGAGAGAGCGGGCCAGCCACCAACCTGCCCAACGTTCCCCAACCTGCCCAACGTTCCCTAACCTGCCCAACGTTCCCCAACCTGCCCAACGCAACCTGCCCAACGCCCCAACCTGCCCAACGTTCCCCAACCTGCCCAACGTTCCCCAACCTGCCCAACGTTCCCCAACCTGCCCAACGTTCCCCAACCTGCCCAACGTTCCCCAACCTGCCCAACGTTCCCCAACCTGCCCAACGTTCCCCAACCTGCCCAACGTTCCCCAACCTGCCCAACGTTCCCCAACCTGCCCAACGTTCCCCAACCTGCCCAACGTTCCCCAACCTGCCCAACGTTCCCCAACCTGCCCAACGTTCCCCAACCTGCCCAACGTTCCCCAACCTGCCCAACGTTCCCCAACCTGCCCAACGTTCCCTAACCTGCCCAACGTTCCCTAACCTGCCCAACGTTCCCTAACCTGCCCAACGTTCCCTAACCTGCCCAACGTTCCCTAACCTGCCCAACGTTCCCTAACCTGCCCAACGCCCTAACCTGCCCAACGTTCCCCAACCTGCCCAACGTTCCCCAACCTGCCCAACGCCCCAACCTGCCCAACGTTCCCTAACCTGCCCAACGTTCCCCAACCTGCCCAACGCTCCCCAACCTGCCCAACGCTCCCCAACCTGCCCAACGTTCCCCAACCTGCCCAACGCCCCTAACCTGCCCAACGTTCCCCAACCTGCCCAACGCTCCCCAACCTGCCCAACGAGAGAACCTGCCCAACGTTCCCCAACCTGCCCATCGCTCCCCAACCTGCCCAACGTTCCCCAACCTGCCCAACGTTCCCCAACCTGCCCAACGTTCCCCAACCTGCCCAACGTTCCCCAACCTGCCCATCGTTCCCCAACCTGCCCATCGTTCCCCAACCTGCCCAACGCTCCCCAACCTGCCCAACGCCAGGGAACCTGCCCAACGTTCAGGCCCAACGTTCCCAACCTGCCCAACGTTCTCCAACCTGCCCAACGTTCCCCAACCTGAGGAACGTTCCCCAACCAGCCCAACGTTCCCCAACCTGCCCAACGTTCCCCAACCTGCCCAACGTTCCCCAACCTGACCAAAGTTCCCCAACCTGCCCAACGTTCCCCAACCTGCCCAACGTTCCCCAACGTTCCCCAACCTGCCCAACGTTCCCCAACCTGCCCAACGCCCCTAACCTGCCCAACGTTCCCCAACCTGCCCAACGTTCCCCAACCTGCCCAACGCTCCCTAACCTGCCCCACGGTTCCCCAACCTGCCCAACGTTCTCCAACCTGCCCAACGTTCCCCAACCTGCCCAACGTTCCCCAACCTGCCCAACGTTCCCCAACCTGCCCAACGTTCCCCAACCTGCCCAACGCTCCCCAACCTGCCCAACGCTCCCTAACCTGCCCAACGCCCCCAACCTGCCCAACGTTCCCCAACCTGCCCAACGCTCCCCAACCTGCCCAACGTTCCCCAACCTGCCCAACGCCCCCAACCTGCCCAACGCTCCCCAACCTGCCCAACGTTCCCCAACCTGCCCAACGTTCCCAACCTGCCCAACGTTCCCCAACATGCCCAACGTTCCCCAACCTGCCCAACGTTCCCCAACCTGCCCAACGTTCCCCAACCTGCCCAACGTTCCCCAACATGCCCAACGCCCCCAACCTGCCCAACGTTCCCCAACCTGCCCAACGTTCCCCAACCTGCCCAACGTTCCCCAACCTGCCCAACGTTCCCCAACCTGCCCAACGTTCCCCAACCTGCCCCACGGTTCCCCAACCTGCCCAACGTTCCCTAACCTGCCCAACGTTCCCCAACCTGCCCAACGTTCCCTAACCTGCCTAACGCCCCCAACCTGCCCAACGTTCCCCAACCTGCCCAACGTTCCCCAACCTGCCCAACGTTCCCCAACCTGCCCAACGCCCCAACCTGCCCAACGTTCCCTAACCTGCCCAACGTTCCCCAACCTGCCCCACGGTTCCCCAACCTGCCCAACGCTTCCTAACCTGCCCAACGTTCCCTAACCTGCCCAACGTTCCCCAACCTGCCCAACGCCAGCCTAACCTGCCCAACGTTCCCCAACCTGCCCAACGTTCCCCAACCTGCCTCACGGTTCCCCAACCTGCCTAACGTTCCCCAACCTGCCCAACGTTCCCTAACCTGCCCAACGTTCCCCAACCTGCCCAACGTTCCCCAACCTGCCCCACGGTTCCCCAACCTGCCCAACGTTCCCCAACCTGCCCCACGGTTCCCCAACCTGCCCCACGGTTCCCCAACCTGCCCAACGTTCCCCAACCTGCCCCACGGTTCCCCAACCTGCCCCACGGTTCCCCAACCTGCCCCACGGTTCCCCAACCTGCCCCACGGTTCCCCAACCTGCCCAACGTTCCCCAACCTGCCCGACGGTTCCCCAACCTGCCCGACGGTTCCCCAACCTGCCCAACGTTCTCCAACCTGCCCAACGTTCCCCAAACACACGGGCATGCACGCCACACACACACCCTAACACACAAACATGCACGCCCACACACACACCCTAACACACAAACATGCACGCCCACACACAGACACCCCTAACACACAAACATGCACGCCCACACACACACACCCCTAACACACAAACATGCACGCCCACACACACACCCCTAACACACAAACATGCCAGCCACACACCCCTAACACACAAACATGCAGGCCAGCACACACACCTAACACACAAACATGCCCGCCCACACACACACACCAACACACAAACATGCACGCCCACACACACACCCCTAACACACAAACATGCACGCCCGCACACACACCCTAACACACAAACATGCACGCCACACACGCACCCTAACACACAAACATGACGCCCACACACACACACCCCTAACACACAAACATGCACGCCAGCCACACCCCTAACACACAAACATGCACGCCAGCACACACCCCTAACACACAAACATGCAGGCCAGCACACCCCTAACACACAAACATGCACGCCCACACACACACACCCCTAACACACAAACATGCAGCCCACACACACACACCCCACACACACAAACATGCACGCCCACACACACACACCCCTAACACACAAACATGCACGCCCTCACACACACCCCTAACACACAAACATGCACGCCCTCACACACACCCCTAACACACAAACATGCACGCCCTCACACACACCCCTAACACACAAACATGCACGCCCGCACACACAGTAAACACATTCCGCTGTCACTGCAAGCTGCCTGGATAGACTTCCTGCTTAGAGAGGAATACAGGTCTGATCAGTCTACTGTCTACTAGAGGGAGGGAGGGAGGGAGGGAGGGAGGGAGAGAGAGAGAGAGAGAGAGAGAGCCAGAGAGAGAGAGAGAGAGAGAGAGGAGAGAGAGCCAGGCGAGAGAGAGGGGGGTGAGACAGGGAGAGAGAGAGAGAGAGGGCCAGGAGAGAGGGGAGAGAGAGGGAAGGAGAGAGAGAGAGAGGGAAGGAGAGAGAGGGGGAGAGACAGAGGGAAGGAGAGAGAGGAGAGCCTGGTGGTTAGAGGAGGCAGGTAGTCTGGTGGTTAGAGGAGGCAGGTAGCCTATTGGTTAGAGGAGGCAGGTAGCCTAGTGGCTAGAGGAGGCAGGTAGCCTAGTGGCTCGAGGAGGCAGGTAGTCTAGTGGTTAGATGAGGCAGGTAGCCTGGTGGTTAGAGGAGGCAGGTAGCCTGGTGGTTAGAGGAGGCAGGTAGCCTAGTGGTTAGAGGAGACAGGTAGCCTGGTGGTTAGAGGAGACAGGTAGCCTGGTGGTTAGAGGAGGCAGGTAGCCTAGTGGTTAGAGGAGACAGGTAGCCTAGTGGCTCGAGGAGGCAGGTAGTCTAGTGGTTAGATGAGGCAGGTAGCCTGGTGGTTAGAGGAGGCAGGTAGCCTGGTGGTTAGAGGAGGCAGGTAGCCTGGTGGTGGTTGGTGGTTAGAGGAGACAGGTAGCCTGGTGGTTAGAGGAGACAGGTAGCCTGGTGGTTAGAGGAGGCAGGTAGCCTGGTGGTTAGAGGAGGCAGGTAGCCTGGTGGTTAGAGGAGGCAGGTAGCCTGGTGGTTAGAGGAGACAGGTAGCCTGGTGGTTAGAGGAGACAGGTAGCCTGGTGGTTAGAGGAGGCAGGTAGCCTGGTGGTTAGAGGAGGCAGGTAGCCTGGTGGTTAGAGGAGGCAGGTAGTCTAGTGAGCCTTGCAGTCTTAGACTGGCTAACACTTGTTCTCAATGTGAGTGTGTACAGTAGGGTGTTTCCTGTGAATGACGTCTGTAAAACACACTGCTTTGTGACGGCTCCCTTTATGTGGTTCCCTTCCTACAGTTATTAGACCCACAAAATTGGCTGAGACTGGGGAACTGTGACGCAAGTGTTGCGTATGTAGCGTTAGCGGCTACCGCTAGCTCCAACCACATCTGTTGTGTATTTAGCATTAGCGGCTACCGCTAGCGCCAACCACATCTGTTGCGTGTGTAGCGTTAGCAGCTAGGCTAGCGTCTAGGCTGACTAGGCCTAAAATGGGCATATTTTAACATTGTGTGAACATCACAAGGTTGGCTCTGCCAGCTGGCTTATTAAATGATTTAGAGTCTATTTGTAAAATTACCCATCTGGCATGCTGTTATTATACTGTACTTTGTTTAAATGGCTTTGTGTGTGTCCCAAATGACTCTAGTCCCTATGTAGTGCATTACTTTTGACCAGGACCTATAGGGAGGGAATAGTGGGATGCAGTCTTGTTTTTTCAGATCCAGATACAGGCCTAATAATGTATTTATTTTAAATGCAAGAACAAATCTTTTGAGATGTGAAGTGTTTTCCAACATCACTCAGCTGTGCAGACACACAGACATCTCCAAGCACTACCCCTCCCTCTCCAAGCACTACCCAGACCCCTCCTCCAAGCACTACCCAGACCCCTCCTCCAAGCACTACCCAGACCCCTCCAAGCACTACCCAGACCCCACCTCCAAGCACTACCCAGACCCCACCTCTCCCATACCCCCTCCAAGCACTACCCAGACCCCCCCTCCAAGCACTACCCAGACCCCCCCGCAAGCACTACCCAAACCCTCCTCCAAGCACCCCCTCCTCCCCTCCAAGCACTACACAGACCCCTCCCCCTCCTCCTAGCACTACACAGACCCCTCCCCTCCAAGCACTACACAGACCCCTCCCCTCCAAGCACTACACAGACCCCTCCCCTCCAAGCACTACCCAGACCCCTCCTCCAAGCACTACCCCTCCTCCTCCTCCACCAAGCACTACCCAGACCCACTACCCAGACCCCCCCGCAAACACTACCCAGACCCCTCCCCTCCAAGCACTACCCCTCCCCCTCCAAGCACTACACAGACCCCCCCTCCTCCTAGCACTACACAGACCCCTCCCCCTCCAAGCACTACACAGACCCCTCCCCCTCCAAGCACTACACAGACCACTCCCCCTCCAAGCACTACCCAGACCCCTCCTCCAAGCACTACCCCTCCTCCTCCTCCACCAAGCACTACCCAGACCCCTCCTCCAAGCACTACCCAGAACCCTCCTCCAAGCACTACCCAGACCCCTCCCCCTCCAAGCACTACACAGATCCCTCCTCCAAGCACTACACAGACCCCTCCTCCAAGCACTACCCAGACCCCTCCCCCTCCAAGCACTACACAGACCCCTCCCCCTCCAAGCACTACACAGACCCCTCCCCCTCCAAGCACTACACAGACCCCTCCCCCTCCAAGCACTACACAGACCACTCCCCCTCCAAGCACTACCCAGACCCCTCCTCCAAGCACTACCCCTCCTCCTCCACCAAGCACTATCCAGACCCCTCCTCCAAGAACTACCCAGACCCCTCCTCCAAGCACTACCCCGCCCCCTCCCCCTCCAAGCACTACACAGACCCTCCTCCAAGCACTACACAGACCCCTCCCCCTCCAAGCACTACACAGACCCCTCCCCCTCCAAGCACTACACAGACCCTCCCCCTCCAAGCACTACACAGACCACTCCCCAGGCACTACACAGACCCCTCCCCCTCCTCCAAGCACTACATAGACCCCTCCCTCCCCCTCCTCCAAGCACTACACATACCCCTCCCCCAAGCACTACCCAGACCCCCCCCCCTCCAAGCACTACCTAGACCCCTCCTCCAAGACCCCCTCCTCCTCCTCCACCAAGCACTACACAGACCCCTCCTCCTCCAAGCACTACACAGACCCCCTCCAAGCACTACCTAGACCCCTCCTCCAAGCACTACCCCTCCTCCTCCTCCACCAAGCACTACACAGACCCCTCCCCCAGGCACTACACAGACCCCTCCCCCTCCTCCAGGCACTACCCAGACCCCTCCTCCAAGCACTACCCAGACCCCTCCCCCTCCAAGCACTACACAGACCCCTCCTCCAAGCACTACACAGACCCCTCCTCCAAGCACTACCCAGACCCCTCCCCCTCCAAGCACTACACAGACCCCTCCCCCTCCAAGCACTACACAGACCCCTCCCCCTCCAAGGACTACACAGACCCCCCCTCCAAGCACTACACAGACCACTCCCCCTCCAAGCACTACACAGACCCCTCCCCCAGGCACTACACAGACCCCTCCCCCTCCTCCAAGCACTACACAGACCCCTCCCCCACTCCCAGACCCCCCCCCCAAGCACTACCCAGACCCCCCTCCAAGCACTACCTAGACCCCTCCTCCAAGCACTACCTCTCCTCCTCCTCCACCAAGCACTACACAGACCCCTCCTCCCCCAGGCACTACACAGACCCCTCCCCCTCCTCCAGGCACCACACAGACCCCTCCCCCTCCTCCAGGCACTACACAGACCCCTCCCCCTCCTCCAGGCACTACACAGACCCCTCCCCCTCCAAGCACCAGTGGTGGAAAAAGTACCCAATTGAGTAAAAGTAAAGATACCTTAAAATACCTTTTACCTTAAGATAACTTTTAATCCTTAAAAGAAAATGACAAAAGTAAAAGTCATCCAGTAAAATACTACTTCAGTAAAAGTCTAAAAGTATTTGGTTTTAAAATGTACTTAAGTATCAAAAGTAAAAGTATTAAATCATTTTTTATTCCTTATAATAAGCAAACCAGACGATACGATTTTTTTTATTTACAGGGCACCAGTTGCACTCAGTCATAATTTACAAACGAAGCATGTCTGTTTAGTGAGTCCACCAGATCAGAGGCAGTAGGGATGACCGGGGATGTTCTCTGTTTAGTGAGTCCTCCAGATCAGAGGCAGTAAGGAGGACCAGGGATGTTCTCTGTTTAGTGAGTCCTCCAGATCAGATGCAGTAGGGATGACCAGGGATGTTCTCTGTTTAGTGAGTCCTCCAGATCAGAGGCAGTAGGGATGACCAGGGATGTTCTCTGTTTAGTGAGTCCTCCAGATCAGAAGCAGTAGGGATGACCAGGGATGTTCTCTGTTTAGTGAGTCCACCAGATCAGAGGCAGTAGGGATGACCAGGGATGTTCTCTTGATAAGAGTGTGAATTGGACTATTTCCTGTCTAAATGTAACAAGTACTTTTGGGTGTCAGGGAAAATGTATGGAATAAAAAGTACATTATTTTCATTAAGAATATAGTGAAGTAAAAGTAGTCAAAAATATAAATAGTAAAGTAAAGTACAAGACCCCCCCCAAAAAATACTTGAAAGTACTTAAGTATTACTTAAGTACTTTCCACCACTGCCAAGTACTACCCAGATGTGCAGACACACAGACCCCTCCCCCAAGATAGCTAGCGATAGCTTCCTACAAGGATCTGTCCGTGTGTGTGTGTGTGTTTCTCTAATCGTCTAGCCTTGGGTTGAGGAAGTTGGGTCGGCCCTGGTCACCTCTGATACAGGGTCGTCACGGTTATCACTATGTTAATTACTGCTGTTGTAACCACAGATCTCGAGACCAGTTTACCCTTACCACCAGAGGCAAGTCTTTCAAAGAATGAATAAATGAATGGGCAAGTGTCAGTTATGAATCACAGAATATAAGTGTGAATCCCAGGTGCCATCTTATTCCCTATACAGTGCACATAGGGCTCTGGACAATAGTACACAGAACAGGGACTTAGGTGCCATTCGGGATACATATTAAGAAGTACACTTCTGAGGCCCAGAGGTAAAGGCCTTTGGGTCTAACAGAACGAGGTAAAGGCCTCCGGGTCTAACAGGACGAGGTAAAGGCCTCCGGGTCTAACAGGACGAGGTAAAGGCCTCCGGGTCTAACAGGACGAGGTAAAGGCATCCGGGTCTGACAGGACGAGGTAAAGGCCTCCGGGTCTAACAGGACGAGGTAAAGGCCTCCGGGTCTGACATGACGAGGTAAAGGCCTCCGGGTCTGACAGGACGGGGTAAAGGCCTCCGGGTCTGACAGGACGAGGTAAAGGCCTCCGGGCCTGAAAGGACGAGGTAAAGGCCTGCGGACCTGACAGGACGAGGTAAAGTCCTCCGTGTCTCACAGGACGAGGTAAAGGCCTCCGGGCCTGAAAGGACGAGGTTAAGGCCTCCGGGCCTGAAAGGACGAGGTAAAGGCCTCCGGGTCTCACAGGACGAGGTAAAGGCCTCCGGGTCTAACAGGACGAGGTAAAGGCCTCCGGACCTGACAGGACGAGGTAAAGGCCTCCGGGTCTAACAGGACGAGGTAAAGGCCTCCGGGTCTAACAGGACGAGGTAAAGGCCTCCGGACCTGACAGGACGAGGTAAAGGCCTCCGGGTCTGACAGGACGAGGTAAAGGCCTCCGGACCTGACAGGACGAGGTAAAGGCCTCCGGACCTGACAGGACGAGGTAAAGGCCTCCGGACCTGACAGGACGAGGTAAAGGCCTCCGGACCTGACAGGACGAGGTAAAGGCCTCCGGACCTGACAGGACGAGGTAAAGGCCTCCGGACCTGACAGGACGAGGTAAAGGCCTCCGGACCTGACAGGACGAGGTAAAGGCCTCCGGACCTGACAGGACGAGGTAAAGGCCTCCGGACCTGACAGGACGAGGTAAAGGCCTCCGGACCTGACAGGACGAGGTAAAGGCCTCCGGGACAGGACGAGGTAAAGGCCTCCGGGTCTCACAGGACGAGGTAAAGGCCTCCGGGTCTCACAGGACGAGGTAAAGGCCTCCGGGTCTAACAGGACGAGGTAAAGGCCTCCGGGCCTGAAAGGACGAGGTAAAGGCCTCCGGACCTGACAGGACGAGGTAAAGGCCTCCGGGTCTAACAGGACGAGGTATAGGCCTCCGGGCCTGAAAGGACGAGGTAAAGGCCTCCGGGCCTGACAGGACGAGGTAAAGGCCTCCGGACCTGACAGGACGAGGTAAAGTCCTCCGGGTCTAACAGGACGAGGTAAAGTCCTCCGGGTCTAACAGGACGAGGTAAAGGCCTCCGGACCTGACAGGACGAGGTAAAGGCCTCCGGGTCTAACAGGCAGGACGAGGTAAAGGCCTCCGGGTCTCACAGGACGAGGTAAAGGCCTCCGGGCCTGACAGGACGAGGTAAAGGCCTCCGGACCTGACAGGACGAGGTAAAGTCCTCCGTGTCTCACAGGACGAGGTAAAGGCCTCCGGGCCTGAAAGGACGAGGTAAAGGCCTCCGGGTCTCACAGGATGAGGTAAAGGCCTCCGGGCCTGAAAGGACGAGGTAAAGGCCTCCGGACCTGACAGGACGAGGTAAAGGCCTCCGGGTCTAACAGGACGAGGTGAAAGTGTGTCGTTACCTTTCTGAGTAACAAACTGCCAATAGCATTGTGTTTTGTGAAGCAAACTGCCAGTAGCATTTTGGAGTTACTTGTATAGTTTAGGTCAGAGACTATAAAATGTTCGCAATGCGCCGTTAGCATTGGGATTTTCCATGTATATTTGCATTGCTAACCTTCGGATTAAAGAGCCTCAGTGGGGTTTCAAAAATCGAACCCATTGTGTTTTGTATTGGTATTTATTATGAAACCCCATTAGTTACTGTTGCTAAGGCAGCAGCTACTCTTCCTGGGGTTATTATGGATCCCCATTAGTTACTGTTGCTAAGGCAGCAGCTACTCTTCCTGGGGTTTATTATGGATCCCCAATTAGTTCCTGCCAAGGTAGCAGCTACTCTTCCTGTGGGTTATTATGGATCCCCATTAGTTACTGTTGCTAAGGCAGCAGCTACTCTTCTTGGGGTTTATTATGGATCCCCAATTAGTTCCTGCCAAGGTAGCAGGTACTCTTCCTGTGGGTTATTATGGATCCCCATTAGTTACTGTTGCTAAGGCAGCAGCTACTCTTCCTGGGGTTTATTATGGATCCCCAATTAGTTTCTGCCAAGGCAGCAGCTACTCTTCCTGGGGTTTATTATGGATCCCCATTAGTTAGTGTTGCTAAGGCAGCAGCTACTCTTCCTGGGGTTTATTATGGATCCCCAATTAGTTCCTGCCAAGGTAGCAGCTACTCTTCCTGTGGGTTATTATGGATCCCCATTAGTTACTTTTGCTAAGGCAGCAGCTACTCTTCCTGGGGTTTATTATGGATCCCCATTTGTTCCTGTCAAGGCAGCAGCTACTCTTCCTGGGGTTTATTATGGATCCCCATTAGTTCCTGTCAAGGCAGCAGCTACTCTTCCTGGGGTTTATTATGGATCCCCATTAGTTCCTGTCAAGGCAGTAGCTAATCTTCCTGGGGTTTATTATGGATCCCCATTAGTTCCTGTCAAGGCAGTAGCTACTCTTCCTGGGGTTTATTATGGACCCCCATTAGTTCCTGTCAAAGCAGCAGCTACTCTTCCTGGGGTTTATTATGGATCCCCATTAGTTCCTGTCAAAGCAGCAGCTACTCTTCCTGGGGTTTATTATGGATCCCCATTAGTTCCTGTCAAGGCAGCAGCTACTCTTCCTGGGGTTTATTATGGATCCCCATTTGTTCCCGTCAAGGCAGCAGCTACTCTTCCTGGGGTTTATTATGGATCCCCATTAGTTCCTGTCAAGGTAGCAGCTACTCTTCCTGGGGTTTATTATGGATCCCCATTTGTTCCTGTCAAGGCAGCAGCTACTCTTCCTGGGGTTTATTATGGATCCTCATTTGTTCCTGTCAAGGCAGCAGCTACTCTTCCTGGGGTTTATTATGGATCCCCATTAGTTCCTGTCAAGGCAGCAGCTACTCTACCTGGGGTTTATTATGGATCCCCATTAGTTCCTGTACCAAGGCAGCAGCTACTCTACCTGGGGTTTATTATGGATCCCCATTAGTTCCTGCCAAAGCAGCAGCTACTCTGATTTAGAGGGGTTGGGTTAAATACGGAAGACACATATCAGTTGAAAACATTCAGTTGGACAACTGACTAAATATCCGCCCCCTTTTCTTCCCCTCTTCCTGGTGGACCGAACACATTAAATAACTTCCATTATATAAGTGTAGACTGTGTGTGCTCGCGCGTGTATGTAGACTGTGTGTGCTCGTGTGTGTAGACTGTGTGTGTGTGTGCTCGCGTGTGTGTGTGTGTGTGTGTGTGTGTGTGTGTGTGTGTGTGTGTGTGTGTGTGTGTGTGTGTGTGTGTGTGTGTGTGTGTGTGTGTGTGTGTGTGTGTGTGTGTGTGTGTGTGTGTGTGTGTGTGTGTGTGTGTGTGTGTGTGTGTGTGTGCTAGCGTGCGTGTGTAGACTGTGTGTGCTAGCGTGCGTGTGTAGACTGTGTGTGCTAGCGTGCGTGTGTAGACTGTGTGTGCTTGCGAGCGTGTGTAGACTGTGTGTGCTAGCGCGCCTGTGTAGACTGTGTGTGCCCATGTGGTCATGGCTCTATGTAGTACTGTGGAATAGAGTTCCATGTAGTCATGGCTCTATGTAGTACTGTGGAATAGAGTTCCATGTAGTCATGGCTCTATGTAGGACTGTGGAATAGAGTTCCATGTAGTCATGGCTCTATGTAGTACTGTGGAATAGAGTTCCATGTAGTCATGGCTCTATGTAGGACTGTGGAATAGAGTTCCATGTGGTCATGGCTCAATGTAGTACTGTGGAATAGAGTTCCATGTAGTCATGGCTCTATGTAGGACTGTGGAATAGAGTTCCATGTAGTCATGGCTCTATGTAGTACTGTGGAATAGAGTTCCATGTAGTCATGGCTCTACGTAGGACTGTGGAATAGAGTTCCATGTAGTCATGGCTCTATGTAGTACTGTGGAATAGAGTTCCATGTAGTCATGGCTCTATGTAGTACTGTGGAATAGAGTTCCATGTAGTCATGGCTCTATGTAGTACTGTGGAATAGAGTTCCATGTGGTCATGGCTCTATGTAGGACTGTGGAATAGAGTTCCATGTAGTCATGGCTCTATGTAGTACTGTGGAATAGAGTTCCATGTAGTCATGGCTCTACGTAGGACTGTGGAATAGAGTTCCATGTAGTCATGGCTCTATGTAGTACTGTGGAATAGAGTTCCATGTAGTCATGACTCTATGTAGTACTGTGGAATAGAGTTCCATGTAGTCATGGCTCTATGTAGTACTGTGGAATAGAGTTCCATGTGGTCATGGCTCTATGTAGGACTGTGGAATAGAGTTCCATGTAGTCATGGCTCTATGTAGGACTGTGGAAAAGAGTTCCATGTGGTCATGGCTCAATGTAGTACTGTGGAATAGAGTTCCATGTGGTCATGGCTCTATGTAGTACTGTGGAATAGAGTTCCATGTAGTCATGGCTCTATGTAGTACTGTGGAATAGAGTTCCATGTAGTCATGGCTCTATGTAGGACTGTGGAATAGAGTTCCATGTAGTCATGGCTCTATGTAGTACTGTGGAATAGAGTTCCATGTAGTCATGGCTCTATGTAGGACTGTGGAATAGAGTTCCATGTAGTCATGGCTCTATGTAGGACTGTGGAATAGAGTTCCATGTAGTCATGGCTCTATGTAGGACTGTGGAATAGAGTTCCATGTAGTCATGGCTCTATGTAGGACTGTGGAATATAGTTCCATGTAGTCATGGCTCTATGTAGGACTGTGGAATATAGTTCCATGTAGTCATGGCTCTATGTAGGACTGTGGAATATAGTTCCATGTAGTCATGGCTCTATGTAGGACTGTGGAATAGAGTTCCATGTAGTCATGGCAATATGTAGTACTGTGGAATAGAGTTCCATGTAGTCATGGCTCTATGTAGGACTGTGGAATAGAGTTCCATGTAGTCATGGCTCTATGTAGTACTGTGGAATAGAGTTCCATGTAGTCATGGCTCTATGTAGGACTGTGGAATAGAGTTCCATGTAGTCATGGCAATATGTAGTACTGTGGAATAGAGTTCCATGTAGTCATGGCTCTATGTAGTACTGTGGAATAGAGTTCCATGTAGTCATGGCTCTATGTAGGACTGTGCGCCTCCCATCGTCTGTTCTGGACTTGGGGACTGTGAAGAGACCTCTGGTGACATGTCTGGTGGGTGTCTGAGCTGTGTGCTCGTCGTTTAAACAGACGACTCAGTGCATTCAGCATGTCAATACCTCTTACAAAAACAAGTAGTGATGAAGTCAATCTCTCTTCCACTGTGAGCCAGGAGAGATTGACGTGCATGAATGTCATTAATGTTAGTTCACCGTGTACTTTTTTTCTGGGCAAGCCGTGCTGCCCTGTCCCGAGCCAGCCGTGCTGCCCTGTCCCGAGCCAGCCGTGCTGCCCTGTTCCGAGCCAGCCGTGCTGCCCTGTCCCGAGCCAGCCGTGCTGCCCTGTTCCGAGCCAGCCGTGCTGCCCTGTTCCGAGCCGTGCTGCCCTGTTCCGAGCCAGCCGTGCTGGTAGAAACAGGGCCTGTAGGACCTGCCTTGTTGATAGTGCTGTTAAGAAGGTAGAAACTAGGGACTGTAGGACCTGCCTTGTTGATAAAGCTGTTAAGAAGGTAGAAACTAGGGCCTGTAGGACCTGCCTTGTTGATAGTGTTGTTAAGAAGGTAGAAACTAGGGCCTGTAGGACCTGCCTTGTTGATAATGCTGTTAAGAAGGTAGAAACTAGGGCCTGTAGGACCTGCCTTGTTGATAGTGTTGTTAAGAAGGTAGAAACTAGGGCCTGTAGGACCTGCCTTGTTGATAGTGTTGTTAAGAAGGTAGAAACTAGGGCCTGTAGGACCTGCCTTGTTGATAGTGTTGTTAAGAAGGTAGAAACTAGGGCCTGTAGGACCTGCCTTGTTGATAGTGTTGTTAAGAAGGTAGAAACTAGGGCCTGTAGGATCTGCCTTGTTGATAGTGTTGTTAAGAAGGTAGAAACTCGGGCCTGTAGGACCTGCCTTGTTGATAGTGTTGTTAAGAAGGTAGAAACTAGGGCCTGTAGGACCTGCCTTGTTGATATTGTTGTTAAGAAGGTAGAAACTAGGGCCTGTAGGACCTGCCTTGTTGATAGTGTTGTTAAGAAGGTAGAAACTAGGGCCTGTTGGACCTGCCTTGTTGATAGTGTTGTTAAGAAGGTAGAAACTAGGGCCTGTTGAACCTGCCTTGTTGATAGTGTTGTTAAGAAGGTAGAAACTAGGGCCTGTAGGATCTGCCTTGTTGACCTGCCTTGCTTTAATTTACAAACAGTGGCAATATTACCCAACATCCCCAGTATGGCAAAAGTTCAATATGACAATCTGGATAAAGGCCCCAAGTCTAGCACCGTACGGGAAATAACCCATTATCTCAAAGCTGAGAACATCTCTACAGCCCCGAAACCACTTCCCTTGACGGTGGGTTGTTATTGTTGAAACTGTCACGACCCACCCGACAGACGAGGGCCACACCCCCTGACACCTTGAACCAATGTGGTCGACTGACTCGCCAGCGTCCTAAAAATGCACTATATAGGGGATAGGGTGCCATAGGGCTCTGGTCTAAAGTAGTGCACTATATAGGGAATAGGGTGCCACAGGGCTCTGGTCTAAAGTAGTGCACTATATAAGGAATAGGGTGCCATAGGGCTCTGGTCTAAAGCAGTGCACTATATAGGGAACAGGGTGCCAACTCTGGTCTAAAGTAGTGCACTACATAGGAAGAGGGTGCTATTTCAACCTACCATGTGGTTGATTGTGAGTCAGTCTTCCTGTTGCACAGAAGGGTTAGGGTTAGGGTTAGGCAGCAGCTACTCTTCCTTGGGTTTATTATGGATCCCCATTTGTTCCTGTCAAGGCAGCAGCTACTCTTCCTGGGGTTTATTATGGATCCCCATTAGTTCCTGCCAAGGCAGCAGCTACTCTTCCTGGGGCTTATTATGGATCCCCATTAGTTAATGTTGCTAAGGCAGCAGCTACTCTTCCTGGGGTTTATTATGGATCCCCAATTAGTTCCTGCCAAGGCAGCAGCTACTCTTCCTGGGGCTTATTATGGATCCCCATTAGTTAATGTTGCTAAGGCAGCAGCTACTCTTCCTGGGGTTTTATTATGGATCCCCAATAGTTCCTGCCAAGTCTATGTAGGACTGTGGAATAGAGTTCCATGTAGTCATGGCTCTATGTAGGACTGTGGAATAGAGTTCCATGTAGTCATGGCTCTATGTAGGACTGTGGAATAGAGTTCCATGTAGTCATGGCTCTATGTAGGACTGTGGAATAGAGTTCCATGTAGTCATGGCTCTATGTAGGACTGTGGAATAGAGTTCCATGTAGTCATGGCTCTATGTAGGACTGTGGAATAGAGTTCCATGTAGTCATGGCTCTATGTAGGACTGTGGAATAGAGTTCCATGTAGTCATGGCTCTATGTAGGACTGTGGAATAGAGTTCCATGTAGTCATGGCTCTATGTAGGACTGTGGAATAGAGTTCCATGTAGTCATGGCTCTATGTAGGACTGTGGAATAGAGTTCCATGTAGTCATGGCTCTATGTAGGACTGTGGAATAGAGTTCCATGTAGTCATGGCTCTATGTAGGACTGTGGAATAGAGTTCCATGTAGTCATGGCTCTATGTAGGACTGTGGAATAGAGTTCCATGTAGTCATGGCTCTATGTAGGACTGTGGAATAGAGTTCCATGTAGTCATGGCTCTATGTAGTACTGTGGAATAGAGTTCCATGTAGTCATGGCTCTATGTAGTACTGTGGAATAGAGTTCCATGTAGTCATGGCTCTATGTAGTACTGTGGAATAGAGTTCCATGTAGTCATGGCTCTATGTAGTACTGTGGAATAGAGTTCCATGTGGTCATGGCTCTATGTAGTACTGTGGAATAGAGTTCCATGTAGTCATGGCTCTATGTAGTACTGTGGAATAGAGTTCCATGTAGTCATGGCTCTATGTAGTACTGTGGAATAGAGTTCCATGTAGTCATGGCTCTATGTAGGACTGTGGAATAGAGTTCCATGTAGTCATGGCTCTATGTAGTACTGTGGAATAGAGTTCCATGTGGTCATGGCTCAATGTAGTACTGTGGAATAGAGTTCCATGTGGTCATGGCTCTATGTAGTACTGTGGAATAGAGTTCCATGTAGTCATGGCTCTATGTAGTACTGTGGAATAGAGTTCCATGTAGTCATGGCTCTATGTAGTACTGTGGAATAGAGTTCCATGTAGTCATGGCTCTATGTAGGACTGTGGAATAGAGTTCCATGTAGTCATGGCTCTATGTAGTACTGTGGAATAGAGTTCCATGTAGTCATGGCTCTACGTAGGACTGTGGAATAGAGTTCCATGTAGTCATGGCTCTATGTAGTACTGTGGAATAGAGTTCCATGTAGTCATGGCTCTATGTAGTACTGTGGAATAGAGTTCCATGTAGTCATGGCTCTATGTAGTACTGTGGAATAGAGTTCCATGTGGTCATGGCTCTATGTAGGACTGTGGAATAGAGTTCCATGTAGTCATGGCTCTATGTAGTACTGTGGAATAGAGTTCCATGTAGTCATGGCTCTATGTAGTACTGTGGAATAGAGTTCCATGTAGTCATGGCTCTATGTAGGACTGTGGAATAGAGTTCCATGTAGTCATGGCTCTATGTAGGACTGTGGAATAGAGTTCCATGTAGTCATGGCTCTATGTAGTACTGTGGAATAGAGTTCCATGTAGTCATGGCTCTATGTAGTACTGTGGAATAGAGTTCCATGTAGTCATGGCTCTATGTAGGACTGTGGAATAGAGTTCCATGTAGTCATGGCTCTATGTAGTACTGTGGAATAGAGTTCCATGTATTCATGGCTCTATGTAGTACTGTGGAATAGAGTTCCATGTATTCATGACTATGTAGTACTGTGGAATAGAGTTCCATGTAGTCATGGCTCTATGTAGTACTGTGGAATAGAGTTCCATGTATTCATGGCTCTATGTAGTACTGTGGAATAGAGTTCCATGTAGTCATGTCTCTATGTAGTACTGTGAGCCTCCCATCGTCTGTTCTGGACTTGGGGACTGTGAAGAGACCTCCGGTGACATGTCTGGTGACATGTCTGGTGGGTGTCTGAGCTGTGTGCTCGTCGTTTAAACAGACTGACTCAGTGCATTCAGCATGTCAATACCTCTTACAAAAACAAGTAGTGATGAAGTCAATCTCTCTTCCACTGTGAGCCAGGAGAGATTGACGTGCATGAATGTCATTAATGTTAGTTCACCGTGTACTTTTTTTCTGGGCAAGCCGTGCTGCCCTGTCCCGAGCCAGCCGTGCTGCCCTGTCCCGAGCCAGCCGTGCTGCCCTGTTCCGAGCCAGCCGTGCTGCCCTGTCCCGAGCCAGCCGTGCTGCCCTGTTCCGAGCCAGCCGTGCTGCCCTGTTCCGAGCCAGCCGTGCTGCCCTGTTCCGAGCCAGCCGTGCTGGTAGAAACTAGGGCCTGTAGGACCTGCCTTGTTGATAGTGCTGTTAAGAAGGTAGAAACTAGGGACTGTAGGACCTGCCTTGTTGATAAAGCTGTTAAGAAGGTAGAAACTAGGGCCTGTAGGACCTGCCTTGTTGATAGTGTTGTTAAGAAGGTAGAAACTAGGGCCTGTAGGACCTGCCTTGTTGATAATGCTGTTAAGAAGGTAGAAACTAGGGCCTGTAGGACCTGCCTTGTTGATAGTGTTGTTAAGAAGGTAGAAACTAGGGCCTGTAGGACCTGCCTTGTTGATAGTGTTGTTAAGAAGGTAGAAACTAGGGCCTGTAGGACCTGCCTTGTTGATAGTGTTGTTAAGAAGGTAGAAACTAGGGCCTGCCTGCCTTGTTGATAGTGTTGTTAAGAAGGTAGAAACCTGGGCCTGTGTTGATAGTGTTGTTAAGAAGGTAGAAACTAGGGCCTGTAGGACCTGCCTTGTTGATAGTGTTGTTAAGAAGGTAGAAACTAGGGCCTGTAGGACCTGCCTTGTTGATATTGTTGTTAAGAAGGTAGAAACTAGGGCCTGTAGGACCTGCCTTGTTGATAGTGTTGTTAAGAAGGTAGAAACTAGGGCCTGTTGGACCTGCCTTGTTGATAGTGTTGTTAAGAAGGTAGAAACTAGGGCCTGTTGAACCTGCCTTGTTGATAGTGTTGTTAAGAAGGTAGAAACTAGGGCCTGTAGGATCTGCCTTGTTGACCTGCCTTGCTTTAATTTACAAACAGTGGCAATATTACCCAACATCCCCCAGTATGGCAAAAGTTCAATATGACAATCTGGATAAAGGCCCCAAGTCTAGCACCGTACGGGAAATAACCCATTATCTCAAAGCTGAGAACATCTCTACAGCCCCGAAACCACTTCCCCTTGACGGTGGGTTGTTATTGTTGAAACTGTCACGACCCACCCGACAGACGAGGGCCACACCCCCTGACACCTTGAACCAATGTGGTCGACTGACTCGCCAGCGTCCTAAAAATGCACTATATAGGGGATAGGGTGCCATAGGGCTCTGGTCTAAAGTAGTGCACTATATAGGGAATAGGGTGCCATAGGGCTCTGGTCTAAAGCAGTGCACTATATAGGGAACAGGGTGCCAACTCTGGTCTAAAGTAGTGCACTATATAGGGAACAGGGTGCCAACTCTGGTCTAAAGTAGTGCACTATATAGGGAATAGGGTGCTAACTCTGGTCTAAAGTAGTGCACTACATAGGGAAGAGGGTGCTATTTCAACCTACCATGTGGTTGATTGTGAGTCAGTCTTCCTGTTGCACAGAAGGAGAAAACATCTAACCAGATTCACTACATGACCAAAACCGAACATCTCGTTCTAAAATCATGGACATTAATATGGAGTTGGTGCTATAACATCCTCCACTCTTCTGGGAAGGCTGTCCACTAGATGCAGGAACATTGCTGCTATAACAGCCTCCACTCTTCTGGGAAGGCTGTCCACTAGATGCAGGAACATTGCTGCTATAACAGCCTCTACTCTTCTGGGAAGGCTTTCCACTAGATGCAGGAACATTGCTGCTATAACAGCCTCTACTCTTCTGGGAAGGCTTTCCACTAGATGCAGGAACATTGCTGCTATAACATCCTCCACTCTTCTGGGAAGGCTTTCCACTAGATGTAGGAACATTGCTGCTATAACAGCCTTCACTCTTCTGGGAAGGCTGTCCACTAGATGTAGGAACATTGCTGCTATAACAGCCTCCACTCTTCTGGGAAGGCTTTCCACTAGATGTTGGAACATTGCTGCTATAACAGCCTCCACTCTTCTGGGAAGGCTTTCCACTAGATGTAGGAACATTGCTGCTATAACAGCCTCCACTCTTCTGGGAAGGCTTTCCACTAGATGTTGGAACATTGCTGCTATAACAGCCTCCACTCTTCTGGGAAGGCTTTCCACTAGATGTAGGAACATTGCTGCTATAACAGCCTCCACTCTTCTGGGAAGGCTTTCCACTAGATGTTGGAACATTGCTGCTATAACAGCCTCCACTCTTCTGGGAAGGCTTTCCACTAGATGTTGGAACATTGCTGCTATAACAGTCTCCACTCTTTCCACTAGATGTTGGAACATTGCTGTGGGGTCTTGCTTCCATCCAGCCACAAGAGCATTAGAGAGGTCGGACACTGATGTTGGGCGATTAGGCCTGGCTCGCAGTCGGCATTCCAATTCATCCCAAAGGTGTTCGATGGGGTTGGGGTCAGGGCTATGCGCATGCCAGTCAAGTTCTTCCACACCGATCTCAACAAACCATTTCTGTATGGACCTCATTTTGTGCACTGGGGGGCATTGTCATGCTGAAACAGGAAAGGGCCTTTCCCCAAACTGTTGCCACAAAGTTGGAAGCCCAGAATCATCTAGAATGTCAGAAGATAAGCTGTAGCGTTAAGATTTCCCTTCACTGGAACTAAAGGACCCGAACCATGAAAAACAGCATTATTTCTCTTCCACCAAACTTTACAGTTGGCACTATGCATTGTGGCAAGTAGCGTTCTATTGGCATCCGCCAAACCCAGATTTGTCCGTCTGACTGCCAGATGGTGAAGCGTGATTCATCACTCCAGAGAACACATTTCCACTGCTCCAGAGACCAATGGCGGCGAGCTTTACACCACTCCAACACTTGGCATTGCACATGGTGATCTTAGGCTTGTGTTCAGCTGCTCTGCCATGGAAACCCATTTCATGAAGCTCCCGACGAACCGTTCTTGTGCTGATGTTGCTTCCAGTAAGGAATGTAAGTAATAATGAACTTGCCATGTCAATAAAGTCAATTGAATTGAAAGAGAGAGAGAGAGAGAGAGAGAGAGAGAGAGAGAGACAGAGAGAGACAGAGAGAGAGAGAGAGACAGAGAGAGAGACAGAGAGATGAGACATTGAGGATTAAAATAGCTGAATCTACTCATTTGAAGGGGTGTCTATATATGAAGGGGTGTCTATATATATATATACACACACACACAGAGAGAGAGAATGTAAGTAATAATGAACTTGCCATGTAAATAATGTTCATTGAGACAGACAGACAGACAGACAGACAGACAGACAGACAGACAGAGACATTGAGGATTATAATAAATACTGCTTTGATGTCATACGAGCCAAACACCCGTGAGTCCAAAATGTCCACGACACGGCATCACACCCTGGGTTGTTCTGAACAGAATGAGTCACACCCTGGGTTGTTCTGAACAGAATGAGTCACACCCTGGGTTGTTCTGAACAGAATGAGTCACACCCTGGGTTGTTCTGAACAGAATGAGTCACACCCTGGGTTGTTCTGAACAGAATGAGTCACACCCTGGGTTGTTCTGAACAGAATGAGTCACACCCTGGGTTGTTCTGAACAGAATGAGTCACACCCTGGGTTGTTCTGAACAGAATGAGTCACACCCTGGGTTGTTCTGAACAGAATGAGTCACACCCTGGGTTGTTCTGAACAGAATGAGTCACACCCTGGGTTGTTCTGAACAGAATGAGTCACACCCTGGGTTGTTCTGAACAGAATGAGTCACACCCTGGGTTGTTCTGAACAGAATGAGTCACACCCTGGGTTGTTCTGAACAGAATGAGTCACACCCTGGGTTGTTCTGAACAGAATGAGTCACACCCTGGGTTGTTCTGAACAGAATGAGTCACACCCTGGGTTGTTCTGAACAGAATGAGTCACACCCTGGGTTGTTCTGAACAGAATGAGTCACACACTGGGTTGTTCTGAACAGAATGAGTCACACCCTGGGTTGTTCTGAACAGAATGAGTCACACCCTGGGTTGTTCTGAACAGAATGAGTCACACCCTGGGTTGTTCTGAACAGAATGAGTCACACCCTGGGTTGTTCTGAACAGAATGAGACCGTTTGTCTATTGACCTGAACACACTCATGACTCCTTTCTATACAAACAAACGACGATCCGTTTCTCTGAATTACCTCGCCTAACATTTATTTATTTTATCTTATCTTTATTTAACTAGGCAAGTCAGTTAAGAACAAATTCTTATTTTCAATGACGGCCTAGGAACCTGCCTGTTCAGGGGCAGAACGACAGGTTTGTACCATGTCAGCTCGGGGTTTGAACTTGCAACCTTCCGGTTACTAGTCCAACGCTCTAACCACTAGGCTACCCTGCCGCCCCAACATTGTAAGATTGTATTTAATAACTTTGCTTGTCATGTTGGCAAAAATCCAACCCATCTGAACCAGAATATGATTTATAAATGGGTCTGTTTTGTTTTTATTGAGTAAACTGGAGACACCAGTTAGTCCCCCTCACTGAAACCCACAGTCTGGAGAGGTGTGAGGCCACTTGGAGATTTAGTCCTCTCACTGAAACCCACAGTCTGGAGAGGTGTGTGAGGCCACTTGGAGACACCAGTTAGTCCTCTCACTGAAACCCAGTCTGGAGTCCACTTGGAGATACCAGTTAGTCCTCTCACTGAAACCAACAGTCTGGAGAGGTGTGGGGCCACTTGGAGACACCAGTTAGTCCTCTCACTGAAACCCACAGTCTGGAGAGGTGTGGGGCCACTTGGAGATACCAGTTAGTCCTCTCACTGAAACCCAGTCTGGAGAGGTGTGTGAGGCCACTTGGAGATACCAGTTAGTCCTCTCACTGAAACCCACAGTCTGGAGAGGTGTGTGGGGCCACTTGGAGATACCAGTTAGTCCTCTCACTGAAACCCAGTCTGGAGAGGTGTGTGAGGCCACTTGGAGATACCAGTTAGTCCTCTCACTGAAACCCACAGTCTGGAGAGGTGTGTGAGGCCACTTGGAGATA